>NW_006400154.1:361518-364820 GCF_000299155.1 Elephantulus edwardii
GGGGGGGAGAGAGGGGTTTGTGCGGGGAGAAGGGTGCAACAATGAATGAATGGAATCCCAAAATCTCTGTAGATGTTCACTGAAATGAAAAATAAACAACCTAAATTAAAAAAAAAGAAGTGGATGCCACTCCTGCTTCCAAGCTTGTTTAATTGGGGAGCTGCACTAAACACTGTCCACCATGAATACCTATTATTGCATTTGACATGTCAGTGTCACAGTGTTCAACATCACAGCAACCATGAGTTACCTCTGTACAGCAAAAGGACAGAACAGTGCTATGCCACTTAGAAGAATATTTGACCAAAAACAATTAAAACCGGCCTGAGGGCTACAAACTAAAATCACCCACCTTTGGCTTGGTAGCATCAATTTCTGTCCACTAGGCCAGCTGAGCTCTCTTGTTGTTGTTGTTGTTAAGTGCCATGATATGTAGATGACAGGTCTGCAAAATACATAAAACAACTGTTAATAGAATTGAAAAGAAAATAAGTAAACAAATAAACAAACAAACAAAATAGTGGTAGGAGATTGGATATATCACTATCATCAAAGGATAAGTCAACTCAACAGAAACTTAACAAAGATGCAAAACAACTAAACTATATAATCAACCAATTCAAACTTGTGGATAGATTCAAGGTACTGCACCCAACTAAAACTCAATTCACTTTCTTCTCAAGTGCACATGGCACATTCTACAGAATCAATCACATATTAGGACACAAAGGAAGCTTCAATAAATATCTTCTCATGCCACAAAGTCATAACACTAGAAATTAAGCACAGGAGGGTAAAGCTTACTAAACCACCCAGGTGGAAATTAAATAACTCTCTGCTAGAACATGATTGACTTATTAAAAAAAAATTAAGAACTTCCTCCAAACAAATGAAAATTAAAATACAATATACCAAAACTTCTGGGATGCAGCTAAGGCAGTCTGCAGGAGGCAGTTCATAGCAATAGGCACACACATAAGAAAGTAAAAAATAAGAAAAATCAATGATTTAAGGCAACACCTTCATCAACTAGAAAAAGAACAACAATCTAATCCTCTAGAAGAAAGGAAATTATAAGGACAAGTGCTGAAATCAATAAGATAGAAAAACAGAAAAATAATTGAAACCATCAATAAGACCAAGAACTTGTTTTTTGAAAGGGTCAATAGAATAGACAAACCACTGAGAAATTTAATAAAAGAATAAAAAGAGAAGACATAGATAACTTGATTAACAAATGATATGGTGGGCTTGCTAATACTAATACTAATACTAGTACTAGTACTAGTACTAATACTATTGATACTAATAATAATACTAATACTGTGTGGCCCAGTGACACAACCGGGTAAGCATTAGCCATGACTATCTTAGTGGGTTTCTAGGACAAAGAAGTGGTGTAAACTTTTCTAGTGAATATGGGGGTATCATTACCAGTGATACCGCAAGAAGAATCCAAAGGATTGCTATTGTCTGGCAGATTATTTGGAAGGGATCGAGAAGACTTTTGATGATGCTGTCAAAGTATTGAAATTCAACTGTGAAGAGAAGCAGCACAGTGATAGCTGTTACAAACTGTAGTCTTACCATGGCTTAGAAAAAGGTATACTGCCCCAGGACCTGACATCTCCTTCTAACTGCTTTTTGATGGCTTATGAAAAGCCAAGAAGGAAGTGTGTGGAGGCCTGTCATAATGTTAGTCTCTTGGCACATAATTGCCAGATCAATGAAGATGATCGACCTGACCTAGGAAAGGTCAGGGACTATTACACAAGAGCCCATGAGGGCAATTACGCTGCCAGCTGCTTCAATCTCAGAGCCATGTTCCTCCAGAGTGACCCTGGTTTTCCCAATGAAAATCAGGTCTGCAGTTACTCAATGAAAGCCTGTGAGTTGGGACAAGTTTGAATCTGCATCAATGCTAGCCACATGTACAAATTGGGGCACAGAGTTAATAAAGATGACGAGGCCGAAGTTCTGAAAAATTGGGCTAAACAACTGTATAAAGAGCAACAGAGAAGTCCATCCCACAACCTTTGTGTAGTGTTGCCTTCCCTCAAAGACAAAAACTTGAGGCTTTTCCCTCCTACTTCTGAGATTTGATGCCACTCTTGGAGGTCAGTCTTCTGGCATAGAAAGAGTTGGGATTTGATACAAGTAACTCTGGTCACAGAGACTCATTGTCCCACAATATTGCTTACTGGAATATAGCTTGCTAGTTCATTTCAGTCAGCATTCTTTTATCTGAGTGTGTGCTATGAAAATAGCCACTTTTAGGAAGTCTTAGCTGTCAAACTCTTGCAGCTCTGTGCAATAGAAAAAAAGATCAAATTTGAGAGCCATAAATATGTAGAGTAAGGTAAACACACACACACACACACACACACACATTCAAAGCAGGAAGTTGGAACACTGGAAGTCACAAGACCTGAAGGAATAAAAAATTAATACTACTACCATTTTACTATTTCAGTGGCGAGGGCTTGAAAGTCAGAAAGTGTCTTGATCTATGTAACAGCCAAAAGAGCCAAAGAGCCACAAATAGTTATTGCCATGATTGCCACAGTGTGACTGGTATTATCATTGGTGTTGACTTCTTTTTACCTTTAGAATAAGATTTTTAAATAAATTCATGGAAGTCAGGAGAAACAAGAGACATAGAAGTTGTTATGCTTCAGAGTTGCAAAAGTGGATGAAATAGAAGCTTGCCTGCCTCTAGAGGAGACTTTCAGAGTTGCCAGCACACCTGACATCATTCATTCAGCTGAGTGAGTAGATCATCCCCAAGGCAACTTCAGCTAGAAATTTGGAAGCAAGGACTTTGTGCCACGTTTTATTCCCTGAATAAATTACTTTGGTTTAGTAAAGAGAAAGAAATAAATAATAAAGATGACATCACAACAGGACCAGAAGAATTGAAGTCAATATCAGAAAATTATGAAAAGCTATACTCTGATAAATTTGAAAACCTAGAGAAAATAGACAAATTCCTTGAAATTCAGGTCCTACTCAGATTGACATGGACAAATGCAGAATACTTCATTCTTCACAAAAGAAGAATTGAAGAGGACATAAAAAGACGACTTCCCATAAAAAAGAGTCCTGGACCAGATCACTAGATGGCTTCACAGTTGAATTCTACCAAATATTCAGAGAAGATCTATCACCAATTCTACATAAAGTACTGTAAAACATAGAAAAAAGGAACAAAATGGTTGACTCTGGGGAACATTATGCTGAGTGAAATATCCCAGTCACAAAAGGACAAATATTACATGATGCCACTGTTGTAGAATGGGACT
>NW_006400154.1:365500-390243 GCF_000299155.1 Elephantulus edwardii
GAAAATACCATGGCCTGAATAGGACAAACCAGAGTCCTCAAAGTGATACCTTTACTTTTTTTAACACTTTAAAGGAATCTTTGCAGTAGAAAAAAAAAAGAAAAAAAAGAAAAAAGGAACATTTATAGAGTCATTCTATAAAGCAAGCATGACCCTAATATCAAACCCTGGTAAAGATACTACCAAAAAACTAAAGGCCATTATCCCTCATTAATATAGATGCAAAAATCTATAACAAAATCCTAACCAATAGAATATAAAAACACATGAAAAAATACAACTCATAATGATCAAGTGGAATGCATAAAAGATACACAAGGATGGTTCAACATAAGATAAACAATCAATGTAATTCACCATATTAACAAAGCAAATAACAAGAACCATATGTTCTTAGCAATCGATGGAGAAAATGCATTTGACGAAATTCAACACTCCTTCCTGAAAAAGAAACTCAGCAAAATTGGGATAGAAGGAATTTCCTCAACATAGTGAGAAGTATATGTGCAAAACCAAGAGTTATTATCATTATCAATGGAGAAAGACTGAAAGCATTTTCCTTCCAAACAGGGACGAAACAAGGATGCCCACTGTTAACCACTTCTATTCAATATTGTACTGAAAGTACTTGCTATGGCAATACCACAGAGAAGAAAATAAAAGTCATCCAAACCAGCAAAAGGTTGTTAAACTGTGAACATGCGCACATGATATGATAGTGTACATGGAAAACCCGAAGGACTCAACAACAACTACAACAACTACAACAACAACAACTACAACAACAAAAGTCATTAGAGCTAGTAGACCAATTTAGTAGAGTGGCAGGATACAAGATCACTATCTAAAAGTCAGTGGGATTTCTCTGAAATAACAAAGAGAACTCAGAAAAGGGAAGCAATACTATTTATAATAGTCAACCACAAACTTACACACTTGGGAGTGAACTAACTAGAGACACAAAAGACCTGTACAAAAAAACCTCCTATAGAACCTTTCTGTGAGACAAAATAAAAGACCTAAATAAACGGGGAAATGTGCCCTATTCATGGATAGGAAGACTCATCATTATGACTTGAGCAGTGGGATTAGGTGTGTTGATTAAGTGGAGATTGGCTCAGTATAGGGCCAGGAGTTGTAGGCAACTCGATGGCACATAACAACAACAACAACAACAACAACAACAACTGATTTCATATATTTTTATATTACATATATTTTGTATAACACATTAATTGACATTATAGTGCTACTTCATTGGCATTATAGTGTTACTTTTGACCTTTTGGTTTGCTTTACTTCTTTCAAAATCTAAGTCAGATACATATTATTTTAGGCCTTATAATGGTTAGTATTACATTCCCAGAACACTGATACTTCTTACTTTGCTTAAGAGTAAACAAGTCTTATTAATGTTGGGTCTGAAGGCACCAGAGCTACCATTCCTATGCTGTGGAAAGAATTCCTTTTAATACCACTGAGAAAATCCAGGTGCAGCCTGCTTGTTAAGTCATGCTACACATTTATCTGCTTGGCAGGTACAGCCTGTAAAGGAACTTGGCATGTAAATGTTGCTAAAATGCACCTTTCTTACACAGCTGTAATTTATAATACTGTACGGGAAGAAAGAAAATAAATACTTTTCTGTTAGGTTTGTGTTTCCTACTTTTAGCTAAACTCAAATTAAAGGAAATTTGCAACAAATATTTAATTACGTTTGAAGTAGTAAAATTCACTCTTAAAAGTATTTTATATGGAAATCATGGAGACAAGTCTCTTCTCCAAAGTTTTATCTATGCTTAACTCAATTATCTTGCAGAAATTGCTAAATCATTCTTTCTTAATATCAAAATATAAAAAGAAATTTTCTAGAATAGATACTAAAGAGTTCTTAATTTATAAAAGTAGCTTCAAAAGAAAAGAGGACAATTTTACTTGTTTGTCTATAAATTTTAAAATATCTTGTTAGTCATTAATAGAGTGTGAAAGAAACAATATGATAAAATAGATCTTTACCTATTACATATAAAAAAGAATCCTCAACCATAATGCAAGCCTTGTCAAATCAACAGTTATATCTTCCTTTTTGGACATATAACCAACACTCTTCTCTCTAGATGATAAAAAACACCATCTTAGTCAATACACTTCCCCACACACATTTTTTAAAGGTAAAATTAATTGGCCCTAATAAACAACTACATGTGTGGTTGAGTCAAACTGCCTCATACTGATCCTCCAGCAGGTTTTCAGAGGTAGTAAACCACAGGGGAGGAGATTGCTCATTCTTCCACAGAGCAGCTGATGAGCTTAAACCAGATGCCTGCAGGAATGCTGCACAGCTTTTACCACTAGGTTACCAGAGTTCCTAGGTAAAATGGTATGTCTGCTTCCAACTTCTTGAGAAAGTGTCACACTGCCTTCCATAGTGGTTGTACCAAGCTCTTCCCATAGGATTACTTGCCTCTGAAAATCCACTGGAGGGTGAACCATGAGTTGGTTCTGACTTGATGGGGGAAAAAGTAAAAGAATAAAGCTCTGTGGCTGAATTATAGGCAATGGTGCTTCCAAGCATAAGACATATGATTCAAATCCACCAGAAATTCTACAGGATATAAAAATGGCCAATCTACTCCCACATTATTTAAGTCTTTAAATACCTTCTGGAGCATCACTTATGAGGAAGCTCCACCTTAAAGACATACAGCAACAACAAAGGCAAAAAAAAGAATATGAACAATATTAAGACAAAATTTATTCAAGATCATATCATGGTTCCTGTGAACTTATTTTAATTTTCTTCAGCCTCAATTTGAACTTTCATATGAGTAATTGATGGCTTTACCCACAGTCAGCTCCTGGCCTAGTTTGGATTGCCAATATTGAGCTTCTCCAACAATTTCTTCCACAAATGTAGTCAATCTGATTCCTATGCAGCGCTTCAGGTGAGATCCGTGTGTAAAGTCATCATGTGTGTCTTTTAAAGAAGGTATTTACAATGAAGGGTGGAGGGATGGGAAAGAGGAAGAACTGCAACCAAGTGCATTTTTGGGATGATTGCTGCAAATGGCTCTTTGTGTCAGGAAGTGTGAGGATGGCACAGGATAGAACAAGGTTTAGATCTTTTGTTCATAGGGTCACTGTGAGTCATACTTGACATGATGACACCTAAAAACAACAATATCAAGACAAAAAGTTGTGGTAGTTATTAAAAATTGATTTTGTTACTGTTAGGTGCCATTGTGTTGAGAGTGATTCATAGTGACCCTATGAACGATAGAGCTGAACTCTGTTCTATGTTACGCTATCTTCACACTTCCTGACACACTGCCCATTGCAGCAGTCACTTCATCAACTCACCTGGTCGAGGGTCTTTCTCAACTGACCCTCCACCTTTCCAAGCATTATGTTCCTCTCAAAGGAATAGCCATTCCTAGCGACATACCTAAAGTATGTGAGGTGAAGCCTCATCATCTTTGCCTCCGAGAAGCACTCTCATGCACCTTTACAAGACATATTTGTTTGTTCTTTGGTAGTTCACTGCTCTTCTCTAAAACCATCGCTCAAAGGCATCAATTGTCCTTCTGTGACCCCTATTCATTGTTCACCTTTCAGATGCATAAAAAGTGAGCAGAAAGATCATATGTCTTGCTGAAAGCTCCTTTGAGGTAAGAATGGTGACGTTTCCTCTTGCATATTTTGGGCATGTTGCTAGGTGAGGCTATTCCTTGAGGAAGGACATCATAGTCAGAAAGGTGGAGGGATGTCAAAGGAGAGGAAGACCCTTAACCAGGTAGATTGACACAGTTGCTACAAAAATGGGCTCAAGTATGTCAGAGATTGTCAAGTTGGCACAGGATGAGACATGGTTCAGATATTCAACTTGATGCACAAGACAACAACAATGTTATAGATAACAATTCTTTGTATGAGTAAAATATGGTTGTTGTTGTTCTTATGGGCCATCGAGTCGTTTGTGACTCATAGTGACACTATGTACAACAGCCCTAAATCCTGCTCTATTTTGTCCCAATCACACTGTCTCTGACACACCCATCCTGATTACCCCAGTGAATCAATCCACCTCATAGAGGGTCTTCTCCTCCTGTGCTCTCCCTCCACCCTACCAAGCATTATGTCCCTCTCCAAGGACCTGTCTCTTCTTACAACATGTCCAAAGTATGTCAGACGAAGCCCCAGAATCCTTGCCTCCAAGGAGTAGCCTCGTTTAACCCTCTCCAGGATGAATCTGTTTGTTTTCTTGGCAGTCCATGGTACATTCAATACTCTTCTCCAGCACCACAGCTCAAAGGCATCAATTCTCCTTCTATCCTCCCTAGTCATTTTCCAACTCTCTGATGCACAACAAGTGATTGCAAAGACTATGGCCTGTATCAGGCGCATCTTTGTCTCCAAAGAGACACCGTTGCTCTTGAGTACTTTAGAGAGGTCCCTAACAGCAGACTTTTCCATCGCAATACGTTTTTTGATTTCCTGGCTACTGGTGCCAAGAGTGTTGACTGTGGAGCCGAGCAAACTGAAGCTGTGAACAATCTCAATCTCTTTGCCATCCATCCTGATGCTACCAATTGGTCCAGTGGTGAGAATCTTTGTCTTCTTGACATTGAGCCTCAGTCCATACTGAAGACTGCAGTCCTTGACCCTCTGCAGCAAGTGCATGAGGTCCTTCTCAGTTTCAGCAAGCAGGGTTGTGTCATCTGCATAACGCAGATTGTTAATAGATCTCCCACCAATCCTGACAGCACACTTCTCCTCATAAAGCCCAGCCTCTCGGATAATCTGCTCTGCATACAGGTTGAAAAGGTATGGAGATAGGACACAGCCCTGGTGTACACCCTTCCCAATTTTGAACCATGCGGTGTTACCCTGCTCTGTTCCGATGACTGCCTCTTGGTGCAAGTACAGGTTTCGCATTAGCATGATTAAATGTTTTGGGATTCCCATTCTTCTCAGAGTCAGCCACAGTTTGTTATGATCTACTCAGTCAAATGCCTTTGCATAATCAATGAAACACAGATAGACATTCTTCTGGTATTCCCTGCTTTCAGCTAAGATACATCTAACATCAGCTACAATATCCCCTAAATATGGTTACATTATATTATTTCTTTTCTCTTAAACTAATTTTCTTTCATATATATATATATACACACGAAAATTTGTATACATTCTTTTTCACATCATATCATTCGCATTTGCTTCACCCACCCCTCTTTCCGGCCACTAAATTGTGTGACCAAAACAGGAGTGGCATCCACTTCCTAAACAACATGGCTCCAGTAGACTTTGATCGATGTCAGTAGTTGTAGAGGGGCTTCAGGCCTTTTGTTCATAGGGTCTCGCTATGAGTCATACTGGACTTGAAGGCAATCAGCAACGATTAACCACCCCCACTTCCCACCCATTATCACCCTTCTGCTCCCACCATCTCCCCCTTGGATCTTCATACTCAATTGCTTTATACAATATTTGTCCTTATGGGACTGAGTTAGTTCACTTAGCATAATGCTCTTCAGTACCTCCCAAGTTAGACTATACTTAACAAAGTCATTTTTCCTGCATGCTGTGTAGTATTCCATCTTGTGAATGTATCATAATTTCTCAATCTATTTTATTGTGGTTGGACAGTTGTGCTGTTTCCATGTTCTTGCGATGGTGAATAACGCTGCTATGAACACTGGTATACAAGTCTCCATTTGTGCCTTAGTTCTCATTTTCTCAGGGTATATTCTAAGCAGTGGAATAGCTGGGTATATGGAATGTCTATGTTCAGCTTTTTGAGGAAGCACCAAAATACCTTCCAGGGTGGCTGTACGATTTTACAGTCCCACCAACATTGTATAAAATTCCTATTTTGCCACATCTTCTCTAACATGTATTACTTGGTGTCCTTTTAAACTTTATTATTGCAACTGAAGAGAGATGGTATCTCATTGTGGTTTTGATTTGTATCTATCTTATTGTCAGTGATTTTATCATTTCTTTATGTGTCTGTTAGCCATACATATCTTCCTCTGTGAAAATTCTTTCCATACTTTAGCCTATTTTGTATTTGTGTGACCAGTCTTTCTGTTATGGGGGCCCTGTAATATTCTGTAAACTTTTAATATGAGACCTTTATCTGACATGATATTGCCAAGTGTTTTTTTCTCTGACAATAGGTTTTCTTTTCGCTCTGTTGGAAAAAAAATTTTATGCACACAGGGATTTAATCTTCAGAAAGTCCCATTCATCCATTTAATCTGTCCAGATTGACTGGCTGTATTTGGCAATCTCTTTATACCATAGACTAGTCTGCCCCAGGAACTGATGGCATATCGATTGACATATTTCAATGAACAGATGATGCCCTGGATGTGCTCACTAAGTTGTGCCACAAAATCTGGAGGACAACCACATGGCCTATTGACTGGAAGAGATATGTATTTGTTCCCATTCCAAAAGAAGGTGATTTTGAATTGAATTACTGAACACTATCATTCATTTCACATGCAAGCAAGATTCTGCTGAAGATCATCCAAAAATTACTGGAACAGCATATCAGCAGAGAACTGCCTGAAGTGCAGCCTGGATTTAGAATAGGCCATGGAAGTAGGGATGTTATAGCTAATGTCAGATGGATCTTGCCTCAAAGTAGAGGATGCCAGAGGAATGTCTATCTTTGTTTCAGTAACTATGCAAAGGCATTTGACTGTGTGGATCACAAAAACTATGGCTGACTCTGAGAAGAATGGGAATCCCAGAACACTTGATTGTGTGTACGTGAAGCTTAAACTTAGACCAGGAGGCAATTGTCAGAACAGAGCAAGGAAACACTTCATGGTTCAAAATTGGGAAGTGTGTGCATCAAGTATATGTCCCATCTCCATATCTTTTTAATCTATACGCAGAACAGTTTATCTGGGAGGCTGGGCTATATGAGGAGAACTATGGCATCAAGATAGGTGGTAGACTCATCAACAATCTGTGTTATGCAGACGACATAACCCTTCTTGCTGAAACTGAGGAGGACCTGAAGTGCTTGTTGCAGAAGGTCAAGGACTGTAACCTTCAATATGGATTGAAGCTCAACATCAAGAAAGCAAAGATTCTTACCTCTGGCCTAATTATAGATGGTGAAGAGATTAAGATTGTTGACAGCACCAGTTTGCTTGGCTCTATAATCAACACTCTTGGTATCAGCAGCCAGGAAATTAAAAGATGAATTGCATTGGGAAAGTCTGTTGTCAAAGACCTCTCTAAGGTGCTGAGAAACAACGATGTCTGTCTGGAGACTAAGGTGCACCTGATACAGGCCGTGGTTTTAATAATATATCCTAGTAGTATCTGTCTTTCATGTATATGTTACTGTTAATCTGTTGATATTGTTGTTGTTATATTCTGTCAAGTCGCCTGCAACTCATAGCAACCCTATGTACAATACCTCTAAACCCTGCTTGGTCCTGTGCTAATCTTGCTGTCTCTGATACACCTACCCCCACTACCCCAGTCACTGAGTCAATCCATCTCATCGAGGGTCTTTGTCTCTTGTGCTGTCCCTCAACCCTCCCAAGCATGGCATCCCTCTGCAAGGACTGGTCCCACCTTGCAACATGTTGCAAGGCTGTTAATCTACATAACATAAATTTTTACTGAGAAAATCCTTGGAGATATTTTTTAATTAAAAATTACTATTTTTTAATTTGCTGATTTTAAGATAGTCATTATGAGTCAAGTCAAACTTACAGCACCTAACAACAAAAAAATATAACCTTTCTTTCTTAAAAATGTAAATATGGCATTCTAGTATGATTGGATGTGGGTATTAAGGTTGTGTAATTTAGTAATGATGACGATGAATGATGATAATAAATTCCATTAGTGCATAAAAACTGAGGATGCAAGTTACATATACACTAGAAATACTGGTTCCTAAGTCAATTATCTAATATTTAGGTTGCTCTGTCATTATGCAAAGGCATTTGACTGTGTGGATCATAACAAACTGTGGCTGACTCTGAGAAGAATGGGAATCCTAGAACATTTAATTGTGCTAATGCGAAATCTGTACTTGGATCAAGAGGCAGTAGTCAGAACAGATCAGGGTAACACTGCATGGTTCAAAATTGGGAAGGGTGTATGCCAGGGACGCATCCTGTCTCCATACCTTTTCAACATGTATGCAGAGCAGATTATCCGAGAAGCTGGGCTCTATGAGGAGAATTGTGGCATCAGGATTGGTGGAAGATCTATTAACAATCTGCGTTATGCAGATGACACAACCCTGCTTGCTGAAACTGAGAAGGACCTCATGTACTTGCTGCAAAGGGTCAGGGACTGCAGCTTTCAGTATGGACTGAGGCTCAATGTCAAGAAGAAAAGATTCTCACCACTGGACCAATTGGCAGCATCAGGATGGATTGCAAAGAGATTGAGATTGTTCACAGCTTCAGTTTGCTCGGCTCCACAGTCAGCACTCTTGGCACCAGCAGTCAGGAAATCAAAAAACATATTGCGATGGGAAAGTCTGCTGTTAGGGACCTCTCTAAAGTACTCAGGAACAACGGTGTCTCTCTGGAGACTAAGGTGCGTCTGATGCAGGCCATGGTCTTTGCAATCGCTTGTTATGCATCAGAGAATTGGACAATGACTAGGGAGGACAGAAGGAGAGTGTATGCTTTTGAGCTGTGGTGCTGGAGAAGAGTACTGAATGTACCATGGACTGCCAGGAAAACAAACAGATTCATCTTGGAGAGGATTAAACCAAGCTACTCCTTGGAGGCAAGGATTCTGGGGCTTCGTCTGACATACTTTGGACATGTTGCAAGGAGAGACAGGTCCTTGGAGAGGGACATCATGCTTGGGAGGGTGGAGGGACAGAGCAGGAGGGGAAGACCCTCTATGAGATAGATTGATTCGGTGACTGGGGTAATCGGGATGGGTGTGTCAGAGGCAGTGCGGTTGGCGCAGGATAGAGCAGGGTTTAGGGCTGTTGTGCATAGGGTTGCTATGGGTCGAAAACGACTCGACGGCACATAACAACAACAACAACAACAACTGTCATTGATCTGAAATGAATTGTTATATTTAACTAGCCTAGTAGATATATTTATTTGGGTTAATAGGATTAAAAGCGAACTCCCCTATCATTTGTAAAGTCGTGTATTCTGATATTCTAAAATAAAATGCTTTAGCCCTTTACCATCAAATTCAATTTCCTATCTTGAAAAAGAGAGACCACTTCTGAGGACACAAATCCTCTCCTAGCTTGAAATTTTAACACTTTACAATTTTTAAAATCCCTGGAACAAAAGTGCCCTATCTGTGATAGAACTTCTAAATTCCTTTTAAAGAAGATTTAAGAGAGTAGCTCTAAATGGTCTTTTAAAGTTTTACTTTACTCTGAATATTTATATGCTTTCAGTTTTACTCTGTATGAATGTATCCACATAAAAGTGTATGCATGTATACGTACGTGTGTGAGAGTGTATGTAATAAGTTATAGGCTATTGTTAGGCACAAACAAGTAGACGACCACTCTTAGCAGTCCTAAGTATATATCGGGGCCTTTATCCTGTGTAATATTCATGATCTCTGACATGCTTGAGGTCATTATTACAGTCACTGTGCCAATCTACCTTGCTAAGGATGTTCCTCTTTATCTGATCTTCCATCTTTCTCAGTTTGCTGTATTTTCAAAAAAACTAGACCCTCTTGACAACACACCCAAAGTATATGAGAGAAAGATTTATCAACCTTACCTCTCTACATTTTGATTGCACTTTCTTCAAGACGGACTTGTTTCTTCTTTTAGTACTTCAGGGAATATTCAGCACTCTTCTCCCACATCATAGTTCAGAGACATAGATTTTTCTTTGAATTTCCTTATTCATTGTACCATTTCAGAGACATCAGCAGTAATTAGCTTCCATTGCTTAGCGCAGGGGTATCTTAGTGTTTAAGCTTACATCCTTGCTCTTTAGGTCTTACGGGAAGTTTGTGACTGCAAATTTTCTCAATTGCAAGCTCAATTTTTACTTGTTTTTTAAATCAGGGAAGGAATGCATCAGGAATGTGTCCTGTCTCCATAACTTTTCAATCTGTATGTGGAAGAAATCATGCGAAAGGCTGTACTTTATTTTTGGTTTTGTTTCTGTTTTTAAATAAATTTTTACTTTATGCTTGTATTCTTACAAAATTCGTATAAATTGTTTTTAGCACTATCTTCATTCACACTGTGTTTCATACCATGACTCCCATTCATTATATTTTAGAAAATTAATGAACATATCTCCAGAATTATAAGGAGGAATGTGGTATCAGGATTGGAGGAAGATTCATCAACAATCTGTGTTATGCAGATGACACAACCTTACTTGCTGAAACTGGGGAAGACCTGAAGCCTTTGTTTCAGGGACTCCTTCAGGGACTGCACTGTGCCCTATGAACAGAAACCCAACAACAACAGTAGGAAGATTCTCATCACTGGGCTAACTGGCAGCACCATGACAGATGGAGAAGAGATTAATATTGTTAAAAATTTCAGCTTGCTCAGTTTTACAATCAATACTTTTGGTGCTGGCGGGCAGGAAATCAAAAGATGAATTGGATTAGGAAAATCTGTTGTCAGGGACCTCCCCAGAGTTCTAAAAAGGAATGATGTCAGTCTAAAGACTAAGATGAACCCGATTCAGGCCATAATCTTCACAATTATTCTCATCAACGATCTAGACAATGACTAAAAGTGATAGAATAACTGATGCATTTGAATTGTGGTACTAAAGAAGAGTATTGAACACACCATGGAATGCCAAGAGAACTAACAGGTGAGTCCTGGAGAAGGTAAAATCAAAGTGTCCTTGGAAGCAAGGATTTTTTTTAAATTTAAATTTAAATTTATTATTAATTTCAGTAAAAATTTACAGAGACTTTGGATTTCCATTCATTCATTGTTGCACTTTTCTTCCCTCTGAACCCTTCCCCCTAGCACACTACCCTCTTGGAAAAGTAAAAGACAAATTCTTCCATTGTTTTACAAACCCTCACCCAGGTCCACTCCACCATTTAGCCTTCACTTTAGACTCCTGTCATGACAAAAATACCTAATCACATATCCCTTTTAAACAGTTTTCTCCCTCATCTGTTTCAATGCAGTATACATTATTGAACCCATCTTTCTCAGTCTCTCCCCAACCCCAAGGTCAGTGATGTTTTACAACAGTGGCACCATGCAGTATTTGTCCTTTTGTGACTGAGATACTTCACTCAGCACAATGTCTGTTCATCACACTGTTTTAAAGAAAGACTATACTCAAGGAAAATCATGCTGAAGATTATCCAAAAATGACTGGAATAATATACTGACAGAGAACTATCAGAAATACAGGCTGGGTTTAGAAGAGGTTGTGTTACATTATCGCTTAAGTCAGGTTTTTTTGTTTTATTTTAAACAAAGAGTACCAGAAGAATTCTGTGTTTCATTGACTATATAAAGGTATTTGACTGTGTGGATCACAACATTATTACTAGACTTGAGAAGAATAGGAATTCTAGAACACTTGATTGTAATTATGTGAAATCTATAGTTGGAACAGGAAATAGTGGTCAGGCAGTGCAAGGAAACACTGCATGGTTCAAAATCAAGAAGGAGTCCATCGGGGATGCATCCTGTCTTCATAGCATTTCAATCTATATGCAGAATAGAGCATTCAGGAGGCTGGATTTTGTGAGGAGGAATGTGGCATCAGGCTTGGAGAAAGACTAATCAGTATTCAGATGACACAACCTTGGTCACAGAAACTGAGGAGAACCCAAAGCATTGTTACAGAAGGTCAAGAACTGTAGTCGTTGGTATGGATTGAATCTCAACATCAAAAAGACAATGATTCTAAACACTAGGCCAACTAGCAGCATTGTTATAGATGGAGACAAGATTGAAGTTGTTAACAATTTCAGCTTGCTTGGCTCCACAATCAACACTCTTGGCATCAGAAGTCAAGAAGTCAAAAGACAAATTGATCTGAGGGGAAACTGTTGTCTGGAACTTCTGAAAAGTGCTGAAGAGTAATGATGTCAGTCTGGAGATTAAGGTATGCCGGAGTCAGGCCACAATCTTTGTAATCAATTGTTATGCATCAGAGATCTGTGCTCTGACCACAGATAACAGAAGAATTGATGCCTTTGAATTGTGGTGCTGGAGAAGAGTACTACACATACCATGGATTACCAAGAGAATAAACAGATTTATGTTGGAAATAGTGAAACCAAACTCCTCCTTGGACATAAAGATTTTGAAGCTTTGTCTCACATACTTTGGACATGTATCCAGAAGGAGCTAATCCTTCAAGAAGAACAGCATACTTGGAAAGGTGGAAGGACAGTGCAGGAAAGGAAGACCCCAGATGAAATGGATTGATAACAGTGATGGGAATAGTGGGAGGGGGTGTGTTGACGAGAGTAAGAGTGACTCACTATAGAGCAGAATTCAGAACAATTGAATTGCAGGTGAATTGATGGCACATAACAACAATAATAATACCATTTTACACTCTCAAAAGTAATTAATAAGACTAATAAGATTAAAATAACAGCAACAATATCTCACTTCTATAGACTTCTTTCCAACTCATGTTGTTATGTGCCATGTAGTCAGCTGGTTTTCAGAGATTATTAATGGCATGAAAGAAGATTAGTCATCTTTCTCCTGCAGAGCAGCTGGTAGATTCAAGTCACGTGCCTTTGGGTTGTCGGTGCAGCTCCTCACTTCAGAGACTAGTATTGCACCTAATCTTTAGATAGATTTAAGTAGTGTTTTGGATTGAATTATGACATCCAAAGCCACCTGTTTTAAATGTTTGTCTCTGTATCTGTAATTCAAATGTATTGGGGAATTTTGTTGCTGTGTACCATCGAGTTGGAACTGACTCATAGTTGACCCTTCAGTGGGCTTTCAGAGGCATTGAATCACATGGGAAGGGATTACCCATATTGCTCCCATGGAGCAGCTGGTGGATTCAAACCATGTGCCATTGGGTTGGCAGAGTTTTTCCTTAGCACTAAACCACCAGAGCTCCCTTTTCATTTGCGAATGGATTGTCTTTATTATGTTAAGGAAGCAGGTTAGTATAGATTGAATCTTGAGTAAATCACTTTGGGGATTTAAAATATGTTAGACAAGCAAGCAGGATATAGGAATAAAATAGATACTAAGACACATAAAGACCTCCAAGAATTGAGGAACCCAATGCAAAGAGACAAATTTTTCTCTAAAGACAATAGAGAAAAAATTAATTTCTGGTTTTTAGAGTCATCCACTTATAATATCTCTGTTATGGCAGCAATAGATAACTAAGACAGAATTTAGTACCAGAAAGGTGGGATATTGACATGCAGAAGTAGTTTTCGAATCAAGTTATGTGCAGAGACTGAAAAAGTGTTAAGATGTCTAATAGCAAAGGCCTGAATTGCCTTGAAGAGAGTCTTGGTTGAATTGTAGATGTCAAAGGCAATTCCCTGAGAGGCTCAGAAAGACATAAGAACAGTTATAAACAAAGTCACTATGACATAACAACAGAACATTGCTAAAAATGCAAGCTTTAGGTATACTTCTGGTGAGATATTAAAAGATAACAATAAACATGTAATTGGAAAATGCAGGAAAGATGATACTTTTTTATGCAGAAAGAACTTGCTTGTATTCTATTCAAATATTTAGTGGATTGTAGAACTTGCAGTTCATGAACTTGAATACAACATGGCTGAGGAGATTTCTAAGCATGGTCATGAAGGTGCTGCATTAGTTTGCTGCTTATAAAAAATTCAAGAGAAAAAGGATGGACTTAAAAATGAAATGCACAAAATGAAAACAGGATTTTATTTAGAAAATTCTGTTGAGCAAACTAAGGACATATGCCCTAGAATTATCACCAAGTACATAGCTATACATTCTTTCATTAAACACATTAAGTCTGTGACGGATGGACTTAATGAAAAACCTGACATTGTTTATGTAAGTATAGCCTCCATTAAAGATGTCTGCTACCTAATACATGGCACCTTCAGTAAGGAATCTTCAACAGCAGAAGTAAGCGAAGACTATAATTAACTCTCAGGCAGATTTGTCTTGTTATTTTCAGAAGCCATAACTATGAGGTCCAGAGGGAGGAAGTTCGAGTTCTAACCATGGGAGTAGATTTTACTGAAGAAACCTTCCGCAGGGATTCACTGAAGACTTGCAATCAACAGTGTCCAGGTGAAGAAGGTGCTAGGACACTTTGAAAGGACTCCCAGGGACATCTGTCTTGCAATTTGCCACCCAGAGTATGTTGGTGTGAGTGTAACCTCCACTGAAGATACCTGTTTCCTAGCACAGTCAGCCGTCCTTCGTATTGACTGAAATGATGAATAGATCGCCTTGACGTTTTGGAACTCCAGGAGATCTGTCCTGCTGATTTTTGACAAAATATTGACTATGGGATGTGGAGGGTGATAGGTAGTGTTGATTCTGAAAACTGACTCCAATACATGATTTTATGAAGCAATTCACAATAGGCTTGCTGTCAAAAGCATCTGAGAAAAGGATACACTACTAACCAAAAAGACCCACGGAGATGTCTATATTCTTGATTTTAGAGTAAAAACTTGAGGGTCCTATTTTTTAATATTTTTGTACAAGCAGGGACCGTGATAATTAGAGAAAGAGACGCTTTACCTAAGGCCACTTTATCGGTTCACCATAGTTGGCAGCTTGCATGGTTGGGTTAGGGGCAGGGACGGTAAGAGAAGTGATTTTCCTATCACATGTGATTTGTTGATTTGCTCTGAGTCAGAGCAGTCCACTGGCACCTAACAGTAACAACTTTAGAAAGTCCTAAATGGCACAAGCAGTTTGCAATCAACTCCTACCAAAAAGTTGGTGTCCTGATCCTAGTAAGAAGCATTATGAAAAAAAGATCTGACAATTAAAACAGTTTTTTATTTGACAGCTTGTTTATTTGGGGTTTTTTTACTCTACTGTTTGTATCTGTTATTAGTAGAAATTTGCGACAGAATTTATACCTGACTTTATTTCATTAGGTGAATAAATTGACAGCTCTATAGCAGTTTCTCATTCTCAATTTTGTCATACGGTACACAAAAGCTTTTCTTTATTAGGTGGTGACTTAGGTTCATACTACCTAATCTTTATCTCTTTCATGTTTGCCACATTATTTTTAATTGCTAAATACTTAACATTTCACCAATAGATTTATTCTGCATTTTAATAACTTCTATAATTACATACCATTTTCCCCTCCTACAAGCTCTTCTGGGTCTCTATTTGTCCCTGTGCTGACATCTGCTCACTTCTTTATCCAGCCAATATATGGAAGCAAAATTTAAAGTGGTTCAAGCACAAAAGTACTTTAGCTCTTCGCTACTCATGGTATGATTTTGATCTATACCTTTGAAATGAAAACAAAGCAGACAGTAATTGGACAGAGTACATCCTTAGCAGGCAAAGAGATGATTCCTGGTGAGAATAGGGAGCATGATGGAGGAAGGGAAAATATAAAGAAAGAAATCTTGTAGAAATTCCTCTATTCCTATTCTCATATTGAATTTATTACATGTTAGTCCAACCTCAGGACCAGTATATTTCACAGGAAATTGCAGTCTGACTTAAGACTTGTCAGAGCAATACTAAGAATTTTCAGAGTTTTTCATTGATCAATAGAGAGCAAATATTTAACTTTAGGGGGGAAAAAATCAAAACTAAATTAAAGTCTTGCCAAGTTTATTCAGAGCCTTAATCTAAAAAGCTTTAGCAGCTATGAATTGATGACTGGAATCACAGAGCATTTTCAAATAACAGAGACCTTCCTTCACAGGTAATATTCTTGAAGGAGTCTGATAAATTTCCAACAATTTAAAGATCTCTAAGAGATGGGGACTTACGGTCCCTTTTGGGGAAGGAAAACATATTGGATCCCCATTAAAAGTTCAAATTCAGATCTCAGTGTTGGATTTAAAGGGGGAAATTATTTTTTAAAATCTCCATATTCATCCTCACTTTTATGCTTAAAAGAAAATAATAATATTTTTAATTCTACTATTACTCTGAAAAATATTCTTAGTTTTAGAATTTGGCATCTCAAAACCCCCAAACTATCAGTTAGTGCTGGTAAATTTAGAGAGAAATGTTAACTATATCTTTTCAAGAAAAAAAAAGTTTAAAATGAGAAAACACATCATTATCTATAGATAATGAAAAAATAAACCCAAAGCCACTGTCACCAAGTCAGTTCTAATTCATAGTAACTCTTCATCAGATTTCTGAAGTTGTAAATCTTAATGTAAGTCTTTCTTTCATGGAGAATCTCATTGGATCTGAAGCACTTATCTTTTGGTTCATAGTCTCATATATAACCCACTATTAATGAAAAGGAAACTATGAGTGAAAAAAAGAGTTACCATCAATTCAAACATGAACTGTCTGAAGCAAAAGGAACAAAAAAACCTGGCGATAGACTGTTGTTGTTCTTATGTGCCATGGAGTTGCCTGCAACTCATAGCAACCCTCTGCACAAAGCCTGCTCTAACCTGTGCCAATCTGACACACCTATCCCCAGTATCCCAGTCACTAAATCAATCCATCTCATTGAAGGTCTTCTCTCACGATGTCCCTCCACACTCCAAAGTAGGATGTCCCTCTCCAAGGATTGGTCCTGTCTTGCAACATGTCCAAAGTATGTCAGATGAAGCTTCAGAATCCTTACCTCCAAGGAGCAGCTTGGTCTTAACCTCTTCAAAATTAACTTGTTTGTTCTCCTAGAAGTCCATGGTATATTCAATACCCTTCTCCAGCACCATAGCACAGAGGCATCAATTCTTCTATCATCTTTAGTCATTGTCCAGCTTTCCGATGCATAGCAAGTAATTGCAAAGACCATGGCCTGCATCAGGTACACCTTAGTCTCCAGACTGACATTGTTGCTCTTCAGTACTTTACAGTGGTCTCTGACAATAGACTTTCCCAATGCAATTTGTCTTTTAATTTCCCGCCTGCTGGTACCAAGAGTGCTGATTGTGGAGCCAAACAAACTAAAGCTGTTAACAATCTCAACCTCTTCATCATCTACCGTGATGCTGCCAATCAGGCCATTGGTGAGAACCTTTGTTTTCTTGATGTCGATCTTCAATCATATTTAAGGCGGCAGGCCTTGACCTTCTGCAACAAGCAGTTCAGGTCCTCTTCAGTTTCAGCAAGCAGGGTTGTGTCATCTGCATAATGTAGATTGTTGATGAGCCTACCTCCAATTCTAACCCCACATTTCTCCTCACGGAGCCCAGTCTCCCACATAATCTGTTCTGCAGATAAATTGAAAAGGTATAGAGTTGTTACATGTCCATAAGCTGTGCTGCAATATCGGAGGCAAACAGTTTGAATTCACCAGATGCCCCACTGGAGAAGGACGGGAAATCTCCTCCTGTGCCAGTTGGATCTTATTTGATGATACCCAACAGAAAAAGAAAAAAGAAATGAATCACAAGGGAAGACACATGCCTTTGAATTGGAAGGACAACTAATTACCAGTAGGCAAAGTGACTTATATATCATGGTAATATATAGTAATCTAGAAATATTAACTCTCCAAGTAAGAATTAGAAAAAGACTTATGAAAATTGTACAGAAGATATGAGTGTGACAACATCTTACCTTTCCTAAATCTACATGGGAGAAGATCTCCACCAAAAAACATCAACAGCACAAAAGTCAATTCCTATGTTGTTAGACATGTTCCTACATTTTTCCACCTTCTGTTGTATATTCTAACACCAATGGTCCTTCCCATGGTTCTTGCTACTCTACTACTAGTTTTGTTGATTTGTCACAATGGTCACAGAAAAATTAGACAATACTCACAATCATGGTGTTTATTAAGGTGTAACAAGTTGCACTCAGTTGGAAACACTCAGACTACAATTCTTCAGGAAAGCTTATTATCACTTGTGTTCTTAGGTAGAGCTTCTTCTAGCTCCTTGTCTTCTCAGCCTTGTCTTATACCTTGTGGTGAGACAAGTTTACAAAGCTGTTTTTAGTTCTACCAATTATGCCCCCTAATCTACCCTACACAGACAGTCTGTCAGAAAGCTAGGCTAAGACATTTGGTACTGCCTCCACGGAATAACAGATATAATTTAGGTCTGTCTCACACCATGATTTGTTCCAAAATATGTACTGAACTCTCAACTACTTTTTCTCGTTAGCAGCAAGATTCCCCTTTTCTTCTTTCAACCTGCTCAATTTAAACCTGGCAAGAGGGCAGACCCAAATAATCTCTTTATTAGTAGCCTATACACATCATTTGCATATATCAACACATAAGATGCAATTAACCTTATTTGCATTATTAGTGAGCTATCTCATCTCTGTAATGGGCCACAAACACCTAACATCTCTGCAGTCCTACAAGTCACGTGGTGAAAGTCAACTAACTCTAACATCTAGTACAGACTTATTTAATAATCCACTATAGTAAACCAGTAAATTCTGCCCTAGATCAGGGATGTGAAAATTATGTTTATCAAGAAAGAGCTATCTGCAAAATAGGTTTGAATGCACCTCAAGTGAACTATCACTTACTCTGAATGCCATGTCCTTGAAAAAGAAATCTTTGCTTTAAAATAAGTTTGTTTTGACCTAAACACGGTAACAGAAAGAAAAAAAAAACTGTATGGAGGTCAAAGAATATTTTTACAAAACATGTCTATATAAAGATTTCCATTTCAGCCTTTGTAAAGATTCTGCAAACATAACCTCAAAGGGATAGGACGAGCTTACTTCCAAGCAGGTGTCTCAGAAAAGATATTTGGACAGCAGCAAAGTGAAATTCCCTAGTCATCTCTGGAGAGGCAAAACCTGACTAATAAAAAAGCAAAATACATCACATAAATAGACTATGTGAGTGGAAAGAAAAGAAATGAATGTTCTCATTCACTTCCTTTTTAAACCAGACTAAAGAAAAACATTTTCCTTTATTCTGAATCCAAAGAGAGACATTTATCTCAATGGTACAAATGCTTATCCGTTACATTTCAAGGATCACCATATGAACCCTTGAGAATATATACTGCATTCATTAAGTGCATTTAGAAGTCTTCTGAGACCAATGGACTCTCTTTCAGTGTGTTACTCTAAATAAACATTAACTTCAAAATTCATTTGTATGGGTTGCTCTTTCCTTCCCTTTGCTACCTCACAAAACTAGAAAGTCATATAAAAATGTACACTTCAAAGAGTCAAACTAAATCTAATTTCAGGAATATGTGATTCTTTAAGATGAAATGATGCTTACTTGAACACATTTATGGAAGCCAAGGGACAGACTTCACACCTTACTCTCTGCAGATGAATCAGCTTTCAGTCTTAGAAATGATTCAGGGATCATTTATTATCTTATCATTTTCTCTAGGAATGAAATAAAATACATTGTTTAATGATTTTTTTTTAAGTAGCCCAAATTGAGTCTATGAATTTTAAGTTTCAGTACATTTCAACTTACAGTAGTTGAGTCAGAATTGATTTGTATCTGAATCTTCATGGGTTTGTTAGGCTGTAAATCACTTGGAATTACCCATCTTTTCCCTCATGAAGCCTCTGTTTACTTTTGGATTAGTAGTGAAACTTCCTACAGATTGCTCCAGAGAAGTCCCCTATGTGTATGTTGTTGCCTTCGTTTGATGCTGTTACTCAAGCATTACACATAGCCACCCTGTGAACAACAGATCTGAACGTTATCCTATCCAGCACCATCCTCACCATATCTGGTTCACTTGAACACACTGATACAGTCAACATGACAATCCACTTCCCTGAGGTTCTTCCTTTCTCTCACTGATCTTACCAAACATAAGGTCCTTTTCCAAGGACTGGCCCCTATTAACAACATGCCCAAGGTATGTGAGATGAAGTTTTGTCATTGCCTCCAAGGGACACCATGGTTATACTTTTCTTAAGACATACTTGTTTGTTCTCTTGGGAGTCCGTGGGATATTCAGTACTTTTCTCCAACACTTCAACTCAAAGGCATCAATCCTTCTTCTGTTATCCTTATTCACTGTCCAATTTCCAGATGCATAGGGTCTAACTGAGAATATTGACTTAAATCAGGTGTACTTTTGTCTTGAAACTACCATTGGTCATAGTTCCTTTAAACTTTGGAGAGGTCTTTAGTAGTGGGTTTTCTCAATGCAACACATCTACTGATCTTTTTTTTTAAAATTTTTAATTTTTGGAACACTTCTTGCTGATCTTCTCTGTGTCGTTCCAATTTTAGTGTATGTGCTGCTGAAGCGAGCACATCTACTGATCTCTTGTCTTCTGGTCCCAACGTTGTTGATTGTGGATTCATGCAAGATAAAACCATTGACACCTTCAATCTTTTCTCCATCTACTACAATGTTGTCTATTAGGCCAGTAGTGAGGATTTTTGTAATCCATATTGAAGGTTTTGGTCCTTGATCTTCTGCAGCAGGTGTTTCAAAACCAAATCCCATCTACTTTACATAAATGTTGTTGTTATTGTTGTTGTTGTTAGGTGTCATTGAGTCAAGTATGACTCATGGCAACCCTATGAACAACAGACCTGAATCTTGTCCTATCCTGTGCCATCATTATCATCATCATCATCATCATCTCTCATCCACTTGAGCCCATTGCTGCAGCCACTGTGTCAAATCTGTCTCACTGAGGGCCTTCTTCTCTTTCTCTCCCTACCTTTCTAAGCCCCATACTCATTTTGAAGGAATAGATTCTCCTAGAAAAACACTTAAAATTAAAGATATGGAGTGTTGTGATTCTTGCAACTGTGTCTATAATCGGCATATATAGGTATATTTGATTACCCTTAATTTTTTCCAAGTGGTCTACCTATAATTACTCCCATTTGTACCCCTGGAACTCACTTATCTATTTCCTATCACTATAGCTTATTTTTTTAAAGTCATATATTGTAATCATAGAGTAATAAGCATATGAGAATGAGTGTTGGTTTTGGTTTTGCTTGTATGCCTTTGAAATTCAACCTAGTTGGTATGTATGTAAGTTGGTACAATCTTTTCAACTTTGAGTGGCATGTCTTCTGATGGACGCACCACAGTTCATTCATTAGTTGAAAGGTACTTAAATCTATTACATTTTAGGCCGATATTCAGTTAGTTCTATCTTATAGTGACCCAACAGAAAGAAACACTGCCTAGTTCTTTCCCACATTCACCATCTATTATGAGAAGAAGTTCTATTAAGTATGTACTTATAGATTTATATGAGAAAGAAATTTCCATGATTTAGGATAAATATGCAGGTAGAATATTTCTGGGGAAAATTATAAGTCTAACTCTAGAACAAACTGTGAAACTATTTTCTAAAGTAATCATTACTTTCACCAACAATGTTCAAAAGTTGCAGTTGCTCTGCATCTTTAACAGCTTTATGTTGATATTATCAGTAATTTTCATTATAGCCATTTAAATAGGTATCCAGAGATATTTTGGGTTCAATGGGCAACACATTAAATGACCCAGAAAGCATCAAAAGAAGACTGAGGGAATACAGAGTCACTGTACCAGAAAGAATTGACTGACACTGAAAAATTTCAGGAAGTACCATATAAAAAAGAGCCAATAGTAACGAAAGAGGAAGTAGAAGCTGCATTGAAGGTGTTGACAAAAAATAAGGCCCCAGTAATTGATGGGATACCAATTGATTTGTTTCAATAAACAGATGCACACTTGGATGCACACATCAGTCTGTGCCAGGAAATTTGGAGAATGACTGTCTGGCCAATGGGTATAAAGGGGTCCATATTTGTTCCCATTCCCAAGAAAGGTGATCCAACTGAATGCGGAAATTATCAAACAATATTAATATCACATGCAAGCAAAAACTGCTGAATATCATTAAAAAATGGCTGGCACAGTACATAGATAAGGAACCGTCAGATGTTCAAGTAGGATTTAGAAGAGGCTGTGGCACCAGGGATATCAATGCTGATGTCAGATGGATCCTGGCTGAAAGTAAGGAATACCAGATGAAAGTCTGTTTGTGCTTTATTCACTATGCAAAGGCATTTGGCTATGTGTATCATGACAAGTTATGGTTGACATTTAGAAGAATGGGAATCCCAGAGCACTTGACTGGGCTTATGTGGAAACTATACCTGGACTAGGAGGCTGTTGTGTGAACAGAGCAGGAAAGCAGTGTATGGTTTGGAGTTGGGAAGGGAATGTGCCAGGGTTGTATTCTCTCTCCTTTCCTGGTCAATCTGTATGCTGAGAAAATTGTCTGAAAAGCTGGACTCTAAGAGGATGAATGTGGCATCAAAATTGGTGGAGACTGATCAATAACCTCTGTTATACAGGTGACACAGTCTTGCTTGATGAAAGTGAAGAGGGCTTGGAGCATATGCTGCAGAAGATCAAGGAATATAACCTTTGGTATGGATTGCATTTCAATGTCGGGAAAACTAAGATTCTTATCACTGAACTGATAGCATCATCATGATAGAGAGGAGATTGAAACTGTCAACAGCTTCACCTTGCTTGGATCCACAATTAACACCCTTGGTATGAGCAGTCAGGAAAAAAGGAGACACATTAAACTGGGAAAATCTGCAGTTAGGGATCTTTCTAAATTGTTGAGTAGTGTTGTCAGTTTGAAGACTAAGGTCCATATGATTCAGGCCATAGTCTTTCCAGTTAATAACTGGGCATCCAAGAGCTGGACAATGAATGAGGATGACAGAAAAAGAATTCACACCTTTGAGCTGTGGTGTTGGGAAGAGAAGTAAACATCCCATAGATGGTCAAGAGAATGGATATATGTATTTTGGAAAGGGTGCATCTGGAGTGCTCTTTGGAGGCAAGAGTGATGAGACTTTGTTTCACATACTTTGGACATGTTACTAGGAGATGCTATTCCTTGGAGAAGGATATGGTATGGAAAGGGTGGAGGATTGCCAAAGGAGAGCAAGACCCTCAACCAGGTGGATTGATATAGTGATTGCTGCAATGGACTCTTATGTGTCAGAAAGTGTGAGAATGGTGCATATGGTCACCATGAGTCATGCTTAAGTCAATGGCACCTAACAACAAATAATAATGATTAACTGGAGCTCTGGTGGCCTACTGGCAGGAAGTTGTGCTGCAATCCCAAAAGTACATGGTTTGAAGACACCAGCTGCTCCATGGGAGAAGAATGGACAATCTCCTCCTCCTGTGCAAGTAACTACCTCTGAAAACCTGCTGGAGGGTCACTATCAATTGGTTCTGACTTTAAGGTACTCAACAACAATAACAACACTGATTAACTAGAAAAAGATATGGACAAAAAGATGCATCTTGATGTATGCTGAGAAAACTTGTGAAGCTGTCCTTTATGAAGAGGAATGTGGCACCAGGATCTAAGGTTGACTAATCAACAATTTGTATTATGCAGATGACACAACCTTGCTTACTGAAAGTGAAACAAACTTGAGAGCTTTACTGCAGAACATCAGGATTAATCCTCTGTTGCCAATTACATCTCAACATCAAGAAATAAAAGGTCCTCAGCACTGGGCTAAGTGATTTAATCTTGTTTTGATCTGTATCAGCATCTTTGGTACCAGCAGTGAGGATATCAGGAGACGTATTACTTTGGGCAAATGCACTTTTAGGTACCTCTCCAAAATACTGAAGAGTAATGATATCAGCTCAAAGAGTGAAGCACCTCATTCTATCCATGGTCTTTTCAATGACTTGTTACACATGTGAGAGCTGGACAATAAATAAGAATGACAGAAGATCTCTTGTCTCTTCAAATATGTTTGATAATTTCCCTTTCAATCTCCTTGAAAAATGAATTTGATATCTGGATTGGGATTGTATTGAACACATAGATTGCTCTTGATAGGACTGTCATTTTCACCATATTGAGTCTTACTGTCCATGAACAGGGTGCCTTTTTCCATTTATTTAGGTCTTTTATTGTGTCTTTCAGAAATGCTCTGTAGTTTTCTTTGTATAGATAAGTCTTTTGTATATCTAGTTAGGTTCACTCCTATGTATTTCAATTTGTGGTTGGCTATTATAAATGGTATTGCTTTCTTATTTCCTTCTCTGAGTTCTCTTTGTAACTGTAGAGGAATCCTATTTGATTTTTAGATATTGATCTACTATCCTGCCACTCTACTAAAGTGGCCTATTAACTGGGAGTATAGACCCAAACCATACCATTCTTAACAGACAAACTAAGACCAAGCTAAGAAGCACTAGTCCAAGGTATAAAGATACTGCCAAATACAAACAGAAATGCACAATCTAAAGAGGATAAAATTGGTGCATGGGACCTTCTAAAAATTAAATCCCGGTGCACATCAGAAACTTTTTCCAACAGGGTGAAAAGAAAACCTACAGACCGAGAACAAACATTTAGACAAATATTTAGTAATACCATCTCAGACAAGAGTTTTAGAACAAAAGTTTACAGAATACTCCTGGGCCTCCACAAGAAAAAAGACTGATAACCCAATTACAAAATGGGGAAAAGACATGAAAAGAATTTTCACAGAGGAAGATATTTGAATGGCAAACAGACATATCAAAAAATGCTCCAAATCATTGGCAATAAGAGAGAGGCAAATAAAAACTGCAATGCAGTACCAACTCTCTCCAGTAACAGTGGCCAAGTTTAATAGGGAAGCAAATAATAGATGTTGGAGAGG
>NW_006400154.1:390548-392878 GCF_000299155.1 Elephantulus edwardii
AGAGCATTTGGTGAGTGAACTGAATTAGTTCCCACAAAAATTAATTAGATTGAATTAAAAGAATTAGAAGAAATTGAATTAGAAGAATTAAAAGATTGAATGAATCCCACAAGAATAAATATTGTATAAAACCATTATTGTAGAATGAGTATAAGGATCCAGGAGGGGTGGGAGAGGCTGGAAGCAGAAGGATGTGGATGTGCAAAAGGAGAGGGGGATTAATCATTAGGTTGTACCGTTTTATGAGTGGGGGGGGTGAGGGAAATTGAAATAATTTTTTCGAATTTGTATTTGAGTTTTTTTAAACGAAGTGGTAGGAAAATAAAGAAAAGAATGGCAGAAGAATATTTGAAGGCTTTGACTTGTCATTTTGGAAGAGTACATAATGTCCCATGTACCTCCAAAGAACAAAAAGATACTTTGGAAAAACTACAGCCAGAGTGCTTCTTGAAAGCAAAGATGTCAAAGCTTCATCTTTTATACTTTGGACATGTTTCTAGAAGAGGCTATTTCTTGGAGAGGGACATCATGCTTGGAAAAATAGAAGGTCATCAAAAGAGAAGATGACCCTCAATGAGATGGAATGATACAGTGAATGCAGCAATGGGCTCAAATGTGGTGTTAGAGATGATGAGGTTGGCACAAGATATTCAGGTCTGCTTTTGATAGGGTAGTTATGAATCATACATGACTCAACAGTACCTAACAACAACAAATGACTAACTGATGAAACTTTGGGGTTTAATAATAAGAAGTTGCACTGTCAAACCAGTTTGAATAAATCAACTGCTTTTGGAGAGAAAGATAAGCAACCTCCTCCTGTGTGATTTACTGGCTCTAAAAACAGCCGGAGAATGAGATAGGAGTAGGTTATGAATCAACAGTAAACAACAATAATTACCAACAGATGTTGAGTATTCTCCTATGCTTATATATTAAGTGAATACTTCCATAAAACATCTTCTGGAATGTATTATCTATTTTTAAGATAGATTGTAATTGTTACTGCTGAATTTTGAGAGTATATATTCTGGAATCCCTGGATAGTGCAAACAATTAATTACTCATCTAGTACCAAAAAAAAATTAGTGGTTTAGGTTCATCTTAAGGCACCATTGAACCAAAATCAGATGACCTACCCCAGAAAAATATGTCACTGAATACCCCATGAAATTTTGTTTGTATTTGCTTATTTTATATTACTTTGACACCTACAGAATCCACTCAATAGTGGATAGCAAATAGTTAAACCCATTGAAAAGAATTTCTCCTAGATTTGGATTTTTTAAATTTCTGAATGTGTCTTTTATGATATTTTCCCCTTTACACATTGGTGAATTCAGTTTGAAAAATTTCTTAAGAATACTGAATATAGCGTGGACCTCCAGCCAAATAATCAAATCTATCTTGAATAAAGAATACTTAAAATGTTCCATAGAAAAGAAAACGAAGAGACTTTACCTCACACATTTTGTACATTTTACCAAGAAAAAATGGTCTCTGGAGAATGATATAATGCTTGTAAATGTAGAAAGGCATAGGAAAACACTCAATAAGATGGATTTTCAATATGAGGCTCAAGCATGAAAACAATTGTGAGGTTGGTTATTTCATAATGTAATAACTATATAGGTATTCAGATTAACTACCTCTTCTTTACCGAATTTTAGTACTTATTCATTATCAAGAAATTAGCATTTCATTTAAATAATTCTGATGGCCTAAGTAAGTAAAGAGTTGCACAGCTAAATCAAAGGCACATGGTTAAAATCCACCTACCTCTTCATTTGTGGGGAAAAGTTAAACAATCTCCTATTGCTTAATTTACAGCCTCCAAAACTCTCAACTATAGGTTGATTCTGACTCAAGGGGACATAGCAACAATACTAAAAATATGTGCAAAGAAATTTTTATATTGTTGTTGTCTATTACCCTTTCAATGGCTTTATGGTCTGTATTTACATCCTCTCTTTTATTGTTGCCTTTGTTGTTGTTATGTGCCCTCAAGTAGACTGAAACGCATAGTAACCCTAACTAAAACAACTCTGAACCCTGACCTATCCTGAGTCAATCTCATTGTCTCTGACACACCTAATGCCATTACTCTGATTAGTGTGTCAATTCATTTCACTCTAGGCCTTCTTCCACACTGTCCTGCCACTCTTCCAAGTATGAAGCCCTTCTTCAAGGACTGGCCCCTCCTGGCAACATGCCCAAATTATGAGAAACAGAGCTTCAGAATCCTTGCCTCCACGAAGTAATTTAGTTTTACCTTCTCCAAGACAGACTTATGCTTCATGGTTCAAAATTGGGAAAGGTGTACGCCAGGG
>NW_006400154.1:392978-409569 GCF_000299155.1 Elephantulus edwardii
CAGCACATCAGCAGAGAACTGCCAGAAGTCCAGGCTGGGTTAGAAGGGGGCGTGGTACTAGGGATATTGTAGCTGATGTTAGATGGATCTTGGCTGAAAGCAAGGAGTACCAGAGGAATGTCTATCTGTGTTTCATTGACTATGCAAAGGCGTTTGACTGTGTGTACCATAAAAAACTGTTGCTGACTCTGAGAAGAATGGGAATCCCAGAACACTTGATCGTTGTAATGCGAAACCTATACTTGGACCAAGACGCAGTCGTCAGAACAGATCAAGGAAACACTGCATGGTTCAAAATTGGGAAAGGCATATGCCAGGGATGTGTCCTATCTCCATACCTTTTCAACCTGTATGCAAAACAGATCATCTGGGAGGCTGGGCTCTATGAGAAGAAGTGTGGCATCATGATTGGCGGAAGATCTATCAACAACAATCTGAGTTATGCAGATGAAACAACCCTGCTTGCTGAAACTGAGGAGGACCTGAAGTGCTTGCTGCTGAGGGTCAAGGACTGCAGCCTTCAGTATGGATTGAGGCTCAATGTCAAGAGCCAAAGATTCTCACCACTGGACCAATTGGCAGATTAGGATGGATGGTGAAGAGATTGAGATTGTTAACAACTTTAGTTTGCTTGGCTCCATCGTCAACACTCTTGGTACCAGCAGCCAGAAAATCAAAACACGTATTGTGATGGGAAAGTCTGCTGTTAGGGACCTCTCCAGGGAACTGAAGAGCAATGGTGTCACTCTGGAGACTAAGGTGTGTCTGATACAGGCTATGGTCTTTGCTATCACTTGTTATGCATCAGAGAGTTGGACAATCACTAGGGAGGATAGAAGGTAAATTGATGCCTTTGAGCTGTGGTGCTGGAGAAGAGTATTGAATATACCACGGACTGCCAAGAAAACTAACAGATTCATCCTGGAGAGGGTTAAGCCAGGCTACTCCTTGGAGGCAAGGATTCTGGGGCTTCGTCTGACATACTTTGGACATGTTGTAAGGAGGGACCTGTCCTTGGAGAGGAACATCATGCTTGGAAAGGTGGAGGGACGGCGTAGGAGGGGAAGATCCTCTATGAGGTGGATTGATTCAGTGACTGGGGTAATCGGGATGAGTGTGTCAGAGGCAGTGCGATTGGCACAGGATAGAGCACGGTTTAGGGCTGTTGTACATAGGGTCGCTATGAGTCTCAAGTGACTCGATGGCACATAACAATAACAACAGGATAAACCTGTTTGTTCTCCTAGCAGTCCATGGTATATTCAATACTCTTCTCCAGAACCACAGCTCAAAGGCATACATTCTCTTTCTATCATACCTAGTCATTATCCAGCTTTCTGGTGCATCACAAAGAATTGCAAAGAGTATGGCCTGGATCAGGAACACTTCGGTCTCCAGACTGACAACATTGGTCTTCACTACTTTGGAAAGTTCCCTGACGGTAGACTTTCCCAGTGCAATTTTTCTCTTGATTTACTGGCTGTTGGTACCAAAGATGTTGTTTGTGGAGTCAAGCAAACTAACGATTAAGCATGGCAACACAAACTAGTAGAGCATACCTATGTGTTGCTATTCCAAAAAAGTGATGTTCCATTTATGCAAGTCTTATGCATCACTAAAAACTAATCTGGAATTCATAAAATACAATATGGGGAAAATGCAGAACAAATTATGCTGAGTTCCATAAATCAGTCACAAAAAGGCAATTATCATATAAGACCACTGTTAAAAAAGCTAAGAAAAAGTTCACACATAGATTAAATCTGTCTTAAAGGGATCGATAACAGGGATAGGAAGGGAAGGAGGGGCAATAAAAGTTAATGAATAGGTAAATTCAGTGAAAGGAAAGGCAATATACACTAAAGGATTAAATAAAAATTATAAGCTAATTAATTACAGTACAATGACAGTGAGTGTAATAGACTGTTTATGAGTGATTGGTGAAAATCCAGTGTAATTTGCAAAATTTCATTCAAATGAAAAAAAAGTTAAAAATAAAAAAGCTTAGGTTGTAACTTAAAAAGATTTCTTCTTTAATAAAAATATCTATAATGTAAATTATTCTGTAAGAACTGTATAATTGTTGTGTTCATCATGTCATCTCCAACTCAAAGGGACTATACACACAATAGCTTATTATCCTGCCCTGCCCTCTGTTAACCTCACAGTTTCTGTGGTGCTTAAGTGCATTATTGCAGTCACTCTATTTCATGAGAGGCTTTCACTCTGTTTAGAGAGCAGAAAATGGGACGTGGGGGTACAGGGCCATAAACAAGTCTCTGAAAGAACCAGAGAGAGTGAGGAAGTTTTGCCTGCGAGTAGTTATAAGTCAGCTTCTCCTTAATTTGCAGCAGACACAACAAAATTTTAACTGTGGTCTTTATCTCTGGTATCCTCTGGTTACACCTTGCCACAATCACCAGGGTCTCACTACTGTTTCACTCAATCTTGCGATCCTCACCAAGTCTTCCTCCCCAGTGTTAGAAGCAATCTCTCACTTATCCTAGTCTCACAGCTGTTGATAATTTGAAAGACCATTTGTCTGCAGTTAAGGAAGCTGGAGGTCAGAGGTGGCTAAAGTAATGGTAAAAAAAAAAAAAAAAAAGTCAACTTTAGGCAAACACCACATTTTCCTTTGCTGAACATCTACTTTTCCACGCATGAAATCCTCCAGGGATTGGTGATTTTTTATAACATCACAAAATACCTGACACTAAATAAATCTCACCATTCTTGTTTCTAAGGTGTACTCTTAGCAGCATTTCCAGGAGAGATGTGTTTGGGTTTTGGCGCATTCAAAACTCTTTTCCAACACTGCAATTCAAAGGCATCAGTTCTTCTTTGGTTTTCTTTACTTATTGTCCAACTTTCACATGCATATGAAACAACTGAAAATATCACAGCTTTAAAATATTACACTTTAAAGTGACACTTCTGCTCTTTAGCACTTTAGAGAGGCTCTAGGTTGCAAATTTACTCTATGCAATATGTTGTATGACTTTATATCTGCTGCTTTCTTGTGTGCGTTATATTAAATATTAAAAACATACAAAGAAAACAAAACCCTCCAAATTCCTTACATGGACTCTGATGCACAACAGGTCTATGGAAAAAATATAACTGCTTCATATGGGTTTCCAAAGGTGAAAAACATTAAAAATTGTCACAACTTTCTCCTATGGAGAAGCTGTTAGGAGTAAATAATAGCTTTCAGTTATCAGTCAAGCATTTAACCACTGTACAACCAGGGCTTCTCATTAACCAGAGAACATACTTTGAATTCTTGTTGGGTTGAGTCTTTTTTTGTAATTACAACCATTTATTTTATGATCAACAATATCCTGTATCTTAATACTCGTTTGAGTGTAAGTAGAAAGAATACTAATTCTTTTAAGAGGTTGAGTTTTCTATAAATGTCAAATAGATTCAGCTTATTGATACTGATGTTCTGTTTTTATATACCATTTCTGATTTTCTGAACACAATTCTATTTCTGAAGAAAGAACACTGAAGTCTCCTAGTATAATTGTATATCTATTTGTTCTAACCTTTTGTATGACGTGTTTTGAATCTTTGGAGTTAATGGAAAATGTATTCTGGACTGTTTTTCCTTCTTGATGAATTGATCTGTATCATTATTTAATGTCTATAATTGTTGTTAGGTACTATCAAGTCTAGTATGACTCATAGTGACCCTATGACTGACAGATATGAACCCTGGCCTATCTTGTGTCATCCTCACCATCTCTAATATATTTGAGTCTATTGCTGCAGTCACTGTGTTGAATCCATCTGGTTGAAAGTCTTCCTCTCTTTTGTCACCCTCCACTTTTCCAAACATAATGTCTCCAAGAAATAGTTTCTCCTAGCAATATGACAAAAGTATATTAGATGAAGCTTTATCCCCTTTCCCTCCAAAGAGCACTCTGGCTGCGCATTCTCCAAAACACATCTGTTCTTTTGATCGTCTAGCTACATTCGCTCTGAAACCTGCCCTATCCTGTACCAATGCCATTGTCTCTGACAGACTTAATCCCATTGCTCCAGTCCCTGAGCCAATTCATCTCATCCTGGGTCTTCCTCTCGTTCACTATTCCTCCACCATTCCAAGGATGATGTACAACTCCAAGGAGGATAAAATAAGAATCCATGTATTTGAGTTATTGTGTTTGAGAAAAGAGTGTCAAATATACAGTGGACTTCTAGGAAAACAAACATCTGTCCTGGAGAGGGTGAAACCATTTTTCCCCTGGGGGCAAGGATTTTTAGTGGAAGAAACGATTGGAGAAGCTCAACATCAGTTGTCAAAACTAGGACAGGTGCTGATAGGAATATACTTTCATTACTCTTGTGCAAGTTCAAACTGATACTTAAGAAAATTAAAACAAGTCAATGAGAACCACCTTGAGTCTATGCCACCTGGATTTAAAAACTACCTTAAAATAAGTTTGAAGCATTAAACGCTAATTATTGAAAACCAGGTGAGTTGTGGGATATCAGTCATGAAGACAGCAAAAGATCACTACAAAAACTGAGGAGAAAGTAAAAGCCAAAAATTGATGTCGAAAGAGACCCTGAAAATTGGACTATGGAATGCAGAAACCAAAACAGAGAGAAGAGATGTTAAGGTAAAAGAGTTGAAAAATATTTCAAAGCGAAGCATGAGGAGACTAAGTGTTATGGCAGAATGTGCAGAGAACTGGAATTGGAGGGGGAAAAGGGAAGAATTTGCTCATTATTTTCCAATTTGAAAGAACAAAAACAAATTCAGACCTGGAGTTGAAATACTCAGAGATGCTATGGGGGAAATATTTTACAACTCAGGAAGCATCAAAAGATGATGGAAGGGAGTACACGGTATCACTGTAAAAAAACAAACAAACCATTATAGACAGATAAAATAAAATTGGCCCACACTGAAATATTTCAGGAATTACTATATTATCAAGTATCAAGAGCCACTAGTAATGAAGGAAGAAGTTCAATTTGCACTGAAGGCATTGGCTTAAAAAAAAAAGACCCCAAGAATTGATGGGATACTAATTGACATGTTTCAATTAACAGATGAGATGTAACCTTGGATTTACTCACCAGTCTATGCCAGGGAATTTGGAGGACATCTGCCTGGCTGACTTGCTGGAAGAGATCCATATTTGATCCCATTCCCAAGAAAGGTGATCTAACAGAATGTGGAAATTACCAAGCAATGTCATTAATATTACATGCAAGCAAAATACTACTGAAGATCACTTTGATACTACAACAGTACATAGACAAAGAGCTTCCAGAAATTCAAACTGGATTTAGAAGAGGACATTGGCACCAGGAATACCATTACTGAGGTCTGATGGATCCTGACTGAAACCTAAAAAATACCAGAAGAATTTGTGATTTATTGATTATGTAAAGACATTTGACTGTTTGGATCATAAGTAATTATGGCTATTGTTGAGAAGACTAAAAATCACAGAACACTTATTCAAGAGGCTGTTTTGGGAACAGCACAAGGGAACACTATATGGTTTAAAATTAAGAAAGATGTGTGTCAAGATTTCTCCATACTTATTCAAGCTATATGCTGAGCAAATTATTTGAGATGCTGAATTCTATGAAGGAGAATATGACATTAGGATTGGGGGAAGATTAATCAATAACCTTTTTATGCAGTCAATATCTGTATTTAGAGTTACTAAATGCTGCCATAAGCATTTAAGTACTAGCTGAAATGTTGAAAGTTTATTTGGAGATGTCTTGGAAGACGGGCCCAGAAACCTGCTTCTGTAAGGTCGCAAATTTTAACAAATTTTCCTTTTTGTCTAGTGATATTGAAATAGTTCTGACCAGTGACCTTGCATGCAACCATACAAAATTCTGAACTATTGATCCACTTTGATGTTCTCTCATTCTTCCCTTTTCATCTCAATTCTGTTAATGAAAGTGATTTTTAATATATTTTCCCATTTCTAGAGTTTGATTATTGTATAATTTATTTGCCGATAATTTTTAGCATTCTGTCCAATTTATTTTGTTCACAAAGTATTTTCTAAATAATGTACTCACTATCTACTTTAAATTTGTCAGAGATTAAAATAGAAATGTCCTTCAGAAAAAAAGGGTCTGTTTAGCTTCTTTCTGTGTATGTGTGTACGTGTGCCCCTGTCTATCTGCTTCTTTCTTTCTCAAATGAGTTGACATATTCCTAGATCTTTAAACCCATAACCAAACCCCCTGCAGCCCCTTGTTGTTGTTGTATTTACTGTTGAGTTGGAATTCATAGAGGCTGTAAATATTATGGGAAGAGACTGCCCATCTTTCTCCTAAAGAGCAGCTGGTGAATTTAAACTGCATGCCTTCAGTTTGACAGTGCCACTCCTTACAATTGATCCATTATATTTCAACTCATGGTGCCTGCACAGAGTGGCTAGTGGATTTAAACCTCTGACCTGGTTATCAGCACTGCACATACCAAACTAAACCACCAGGGTTCCCTAGAACTGCAAAGATGAATAACTTTGTATTCTTTCTTGCTTTGAGTTGTTTTGATGGTAGAGGGGAATCTCGGAGATCTATGGGAGAGGAAACTAGTCAGAGAAGGCAAACCCAAACATTCTACTTCCTAAACAACATGCCTCTGGAAATACTATGAACTTTGATAATGATGATAGTTATAAAAAATCTTCAGGGTCACTATGAGTCATGTTCAGCTCAACAGCAATTGACAACAACAAGAGAATGATAGAGAAATGATAAGAGTGCACTTTGTCAAAATTGGAAATTTTATGATCCAGGAAAGCAAGGTAATTCCATCAAATTTTGGTTCTTAAAGATGTTAGAATTCTCATCTTACTGCTTTTTGCCCTCTGTGCAAATAATCAAATAATTGATGAAAGCAAGTTTTAATTACCGTTTTCCTTTTTCTGACATACACTATTCATATGAGCTTCCATGACAACAATACATTAAACCCATGGAAAATTACTGGAAATAAGTGAAACGTGTACCATGATTAACTTTGTAATTTAATGAATAGTTCGAAAGAACATTTACATTTGTTTACTATTATTTATATAACTTCTTAGTGACATGATCTGATAAATTTAGAGTGCACTGTCAGCATTATTAATATGTACATAAACTACTATACTGCAGAGTTACAACATTTAGTTTTTGTTCTTCCCTGGATTCTTTAAATTAAGAACTTCAAGAAGTCTAAGAAAAGTTTTTTAAAAGATGTAAAATTACCTCTCACAAGTTTCAATTAATCATCCAGAATGCTTGGAATACAGAACACATTTCTGCTTTATCCAAATGATTTTCATTTAATCTCTTCTGCCTCTGTGAGGATAATCTGTATTGGGTTCAACTGTTAAATTGACCTGTTCTTGTGAGACTGCCAGCTACTGTCATTGGACCTTTTTTCTTTGAAAATAGCAAGATACAATTTACCATTAAACAATTGAAAGTCCTGCTCATAATAGTTTTATAAAACTACATCATTCAATAGATTAACAGTCTTCACAATAATAAAGCAAAACTATATCCATCGCAGGTTTTTGATTGGATTTTTTTCAAATGCAGTCATAATAGCAGAAATAAGTTTTGTTAATTGAATGTATGTATGTGTGTGCACATTGTTGTTACTTATTGTCAAGTCAGATTTTTTTTTGTCAAGTCAGATTTGAATCATAGCTGACCCTCTAGTATGTTGTCATTCCCAATCTTTCTCTTAAAGAGAAATTGCTTTGCTTTGCTTGTCTCTCTCCAAGGAATAGCTCCTCTTAGCAACATGCTCAAAGTATATGAGGTGAAGCCTCATCATTCTTGCCACCAAAGAGCACTACGGCTGCACTCTTGACAAGATATATTTGTTTATTCTTTCGGCAGTACATAGGATGTTCAGCACTCTTCTCCAACACCACAGTCCAAAGGCATCAATTCTTTTGCCATCTTTATTCATTGTCCAGCTCTCAGATGCATAGCAAGTGACTAAAATGACCATGGTCTGAATCAGATGCACCTTAGTCCTCAACTGACAAGATTACTCCTCAATAATTTGGAGAGGTCCGTATCTGCAGATTTTCCCAGTGCAATGCATTGTCTCCTTATTTGCAGACTGCTGGAACCTATGATGTTAAACTGTGGATCCAACCAAGATTAGCTGTTGACAGTTTCAATCTCTTTATATTCACCACGACACTATCTATAGATCCAGTGGTAAGAATATTTGTTTTCTTAACATTGAGATGCAATCCATACTGAAGGCTACTTTTCTTGATTTTTTGCAACAGGTAGTACAAGTTCTGCTCACTTTCAGCAAGCAAGGTTGTGTCATCTGTATAATGAAGGTTGTTGATGAATCTTCCTCCAATCCTGATGCCACATTACTTCTCCTAGAGCCTAGTCTTCCAGATGATCTGTTCTTCACATCAATTTAAGAGATATGGAGATAGTACACACCGTTGGCATACACAGTTCCCTATTTGAAACCATGCATTGTTTTCTTGCTTGTTCAGATGACTGCCTCCAGGTCTGGGTATAGATTTCACATAAGCACAATCAAGTGTTCTGGAATTCCTATTATTCTCAGAGTTAGTCACAGTTTGTTGTGATCCACACAGTCAAAAGCCTTTGCATAGTCAATGAAGAACAGATATACATTCTTCTGGTATTCTTTGCTTTCTGCCAAGATCCGTCTAACATTAGCTACAATATCCCTAGACCTCTTCTAAATCCAGCCAGCACATGTGGCAGTACTCTGTTGACATATTGTTCCAAACGTTTCTGGATATCTTCAGCAGAATCTTGCTTGCATGTCAATAATTTCCATACTCTGTTGGGTCACCTTTCTTTGGAATGGGAACAAATATCAATCTTTTCCAGTCAGTTGACCAGCTGGCTGTCCTCCTGATTTCTTGGCACAACTGAATGAGCACATCCAGGGCAGCGTCTGTTTCGTTGAAATAAATCAATTGGTATGCTGTCACCTCCTGGAGCCTTGTTTTTTGTCAATTCCTTCAGAGAAACTTTAATTTCCTCCTTCTTCAACATAGGCTCTTACTCATATGTTATTTCATTAAATTCTTCTCTGTCAGCCAATTCCTTCTGATACAGTAACTCTTTGTACTCCTTCCATCTTCTTCTGATACTTCCTGGATCATTTAACATTCTACTCAAACTATCTTTAAGTATTGCCACTCACGGCTTGAATTTGTTTTTCAACTCCTTCAGCTCAAGAAACACTGAGCAAGTTCAGCCCTTTGGTTTTCTGACTCCAGATCTCTGCATATTTCATTATAGTATCTTGCTCTGTTATCCCAAGCTGCCTTTTGAAATTTTCTGTTCAGCTCTTTGATTTCTTGGTTTCTTCTTTAACTGTGGCTTCTCAGTGCTCTAATGCAATACTCAGAGTCTCATCTGACATACATCTTGATCCTATCTTCTTCAGCTTTTGTAATGATCTTTTGCATTCTTCATGGACAATATTCTTAATATCCTCCCAGAGCTCATTTAGTCTACGTTCATGGGTGCTCAAGGCCTCAGACCTGTTCCTGATATGGTTTTGAAATTCGAGTGGGGCAGACTTAAGGTCAAATTTTAGTTTCCGTGGACTTGATTTAATTTTCCTCAATTTCAGCTTGAACTTGCATATGAGTAGTTGGTGGTCTGTCCCACAATAAGGACCCAGCCTGGTTTTCACTGCTATTATTGTGCTTCTCCAATGAATCTTACCACAGATGTAATCACTTGTTGAAACTGAGGAGGACCTGAAGCACTTGTTGCAAAAGGTCAAGGATTGCAGCCTTCTATATGTAGAGAAGTGCTGGGCTGTACGAGGAGTAATGTTGCATCAGGATTGGTGGAAGAGTCATCAACAGCCTGTGTTATGCAGATGACACAACGCTGCTTGCTGAAACTGAGGAGCACCTGAAGTGCTTGCTGCAGAAGGTCAAGGATTGCAGCCTTCTATATGGATTGAAACCCAACATCAAGAAAACAAAGATTCTCACTGCTGGGCCAATTGGCAGCATCAGTATGGATGGTGAAGAGATTGAGGTAGTTAACAGTTTTAGTTTACTTCTTTCCACAGTCAACACTCTTAGTAACAGCAGCCAAGAAATCAGGAAACAAATTGTATTGGGAGGGTCAGCTGTGAGGGACCTCTCAAGAGTACTGAAGAGCAATGACTTCAAGCTGGAGACTAAGGTACACTTGATCCAGGCTATAGTCTTAGCAATTACGTGCTATGCATTGGATAGTTGGACAGTGAATAGGCATGATAGAAAGATAATTGATGCCTTTGAGCTGTGGTGCTGGAGAAGAGTGTTGAATATACCATGGACAGCTAGGAGAACAAACAGGTTTGTCCTAGAGAGGGTGAAGCCAGAATGCTCCTTAGAGTCAAAGATTCTGAAACTTCATCTGACATACTTTTGGGCCTGTTCCAAGGAGGGGCTGGTCCTTGGAGAGGGACATCATGTTTGAGAGAGTGGAGGGGCGGAAAAGGAGAGGAAGACACTCAATGAGATTCATCAACTCTGTGAGTGGAGTTGTAGGAATAAGTGTTTTTGACACAGCGAGGTTGGCACAGGATAGAATGGTGTTTAGGGCTCTTGTACATAGGGTCACTATGAGTCACAAGTGACTTAGTGGCACATAACAACAACTCTGTTTTTGTAATGGGAAAAATCTGCAGTTAGAGACCTTCCAAAATATTGAGGTACAATGATGTCAGTTGGAAGATTAAAGTGAATATGATTCAGGCCCTGCTAGTTCAAATTATTTGCTATTCATCTGACTGTTAGATCATGAATAAGGATGACAGGAAAAGCCTTTGAGCTGTGGTGTTGGAGAAGAACAATGAACATTGTATGTATGGCCAAGAGAACAAATAGATACATCTTGGAGAGGGCACAGCCAGAGTGCACTTTGAAGGCAAGAATGATGAGGCTTTGCCTCACCTACTTTGGACATGTTGCTAGGAAGGGCTATTCCTTGGAGAAGGAAATGATGCTAGAAGGGTGGACGGTCAGTGAAGAAGAGGAAGACACTCTACCAGGTGGATTGACACAGTGACTGCTCCAATGGGCTTTTTGTGTCAGAAAGTGTGAGGATGGCACAGAACAGGACTGGGTACAGATCTTTCGTTCATATGGTCTCTAAGAGTCATACTTGACACGACAATTCCTAACAACAACATCAACATGGCTTGGATTAGAAGCACCTTAGTCTCTAGACAAACATCTTCATTATTCAGTACTCTAGAGAGGTCCCTAACAGCAGATTTTCCCAATGTAATTCAACTTTTTATTTCCTGCCTGCTAGTTCCAGGAGTGTTGAGTGTTCAACCAAGCAAGCTGAAGTTGTTAACAATCTCAATCTCTTCTCTACAATCATTATGAAAAAAAAATGGCAGACAGCCTCAACTACCTCTTTGGTTTTAAATGCAGGTATGTCTATTTGTAGTAAACACATGTCTTATGCCTTTGGAGTCTTGTTAGAGGATATGGCTTTAAAATCCATAATGAGGCCATAGCTCTGCAGGCCAGCCTGGGGCCTGTGGCCAGGATTTTTCCTCCACTCTAGGAATAGGCTGTTAGCTAGCGTCTGGATGGTGGTCTCATCTGGATGGTGGTCACATAAGGGAAGTTTTTGGGGTCATGTTTGATGTTTGTTACTGTTATTTCCTCTCCCCTCCCCCTCGCAAAAAAAAAAGGGGGGGTTGATCCTTGAGCCTTTGACCAAGGGTAGAGGCTTGCTAGAGGCTGTGGCTTTAAAATCCTGTACGGCCCGAGGGCTGCAGGTCTGAGGGCCACCTTTATTAATTTTAGAATAAATATTCTTTAAACAAAACAGCAATCATTTGTCTATTTGCTGTACTGAACAACTTGGAGTTGATGTGATGTGACACACTTCCATGGTCGTGTCAAATACCATAATGGTTAACCCTTATGTACAATGTTTGGATGACCTTCCAAAATGATTCATGCTGGGAAGCAAGGGTAGCATCCAGTTCCTAAACCAGATGCTTCTGGAAACTCTACAAACTCTCTAAACTCTATAAATGTACAGAAATGATGTTAGTTATAGAACAGAGTTCAGGTCGTTTATGCAAAGCTTACTCTGAGTCGTATTCAACATGACAACACTTAACCACTGCTAAATGAGACTAGTGCTGTTATATCTGGAGGAACATTCTTCCACTTTGCACATCACACTTTGCCAATGTGCAATATGAAGTAACCTGGGTTTTCTGTGATGTTGAACCGTGTGCCATTGGGATATCAAATACCAGAATGATTTCTCGTTGTGGACAGTATTTGATGGAGTACCCAATTGTAAGACGGGTTTGGAAGGAGGAGAGGCATCCACTTCCTGAACCACATGTCTCTGGAAACTCTATGAAATTGGAGAAATGACAATAGTTATGGAAAGGCATTAGGTCTTTTGTTCATAGAGTCGCTGAATCATGCTCCACTCTACGGCAATCAACACTTCTTCTTTTTATGTGTAAAAAAGTACCTACTACAACATTGTAACCCAGGAGGTATCTTGATATTTTTTTTTCTTTATTATACATTCAAGCTTGTTTTGATTGGAAGCTCAAAACAAGTTTGGATGTATAATATAGTAAGTAAGTAAGGAAAGAAAGAAAGAAAGAAATTTAAATAAATAAATAAAATTAAATAAATAAATAAAATTAAATAAATATCAAGATCCATCCTGGGTTACAGGAGTAGCATCCACTTCAAAAATGACTTGCCTCTGGAAACTCTATGAACAGTGCTCAGGTCTTTTGTTCATAGGGTCGTTATGAGTTATCTACGACTAGATGGCACTTAACAACACAACAACAACAAACATACATTAGAAGAATTGGGGTTTTTTGGGTTTTTTTTCTGGGCCAATTGATAGTACTATGATAGATGGAGAGTATAGATAGTAGATGACACATGGTCAGGAGGGGCCAGTCCTTAGAGAAGAATGTTATGCTCAGAATGGTGGAGGGACACTGTAGGAAAGGAAGATTTTTATGAAATCTTTCAGTCTTTATGAAATCAGATTATTAAGCTTCCTTCCACAGCACCTCATAATGGATTCATTCTGTCAAACTTTAAGTTAGTAACCAGTCACGAACTGCCTTCTGAACTTCAAGTTGTTGGGGGTTAAAAAAGTAAATTTTCCAAATACACAAAGAGAAGAATAGTTTAAGGGGGTGGTAGAAATTTAGGCTATTAAGTTAGTTTCAGGTTTTTAGAGATGATCTCCCTCATGCAGGTGTAGGGATCTGTTTGACTTGAAGAAAAGATATGAGAAAGAGTGGTAAATTTGAAGCAGTTTCAAATAGCTAAATAAGTATTTAGGGTAAGATTGGACAAGTTATAACAGGCAACATTTTGGGGGCTGGAAGATGAAATAATGTTAACTAAGTAATAATAAATTGTTTAGAGGAAAGTACTTTGCAGATTAATTTTAAATATTGTGCTGTATGGCTGAGGTGAGGAAAAAGAAAGACAAAAAAATCATTAAACAAAAGTCTGAGAGAAAGCATTTTTAGATTCAATATCTATTTTGGCCTTCTAAAAATTAGTGAGGCTGCTTGGCAGTTGCACTACTTATTGCTAAATCTGATTAAATCCCAAAAGCATTTTTTAAGAGAGATTAAAGAGATTGAATTCAGAAGTTATGACCAAATGAAAGTATCTACAATTTTTCAAAAAACCATTTCCAAAGGGTCATCCAGTTAATTTAAGAAACACTCTGATGCATCTGTGGTAAAAACTCTGATATTTCTCATAAGAAGAAGTGTCATTTTTAAAGTGTAATTTCATAACACACTGCTAAAACAGTAATGAAAGAATTTTAGAACATCAATCAAAGGACATCTAATATGAAATAAACATTGCTGGGCAGTGAGTGAGTCTTGAGATTGCAAAGCACTCAAAAAAGCACTGCCCTCTGCAGTTATAATGGTCAACTACCTGATTCCTGTGAAACTCAGTTCTTGTTCGAAATTACGCAGATATTTTGTTTCATTTACTGTTGCTAGCAAATGATAACATCACCAGAGTTTCCAATCTCTCCCCATTCTGAAAGAAGTCCAGTGATGGAATGTGTCGGGAAAAGTACAGAATTGATGAGGACATGGATTTGGTGGTCCTTACTGTGTGCTGGCCTAACTACCGTATGTTCTTGATTAACAAAATTTACAACATTTCTGCCTTTTTATACCCTGTTCTCAATGGAAGGGTAGTCAAACAATAAGTCATCAAGTAATTTGGTAAAATAGTCATTAGTTCTGGTAAATTCTATCATATGTGATATGAGATAAGATATAATTTCAGTTGAATCTCATTAAGGATAATAATATTTTAATTGAAATATGAAGGACATAAGCATGTGAAAATTTATGTCAAAGGAAACAGGGTAGTTTGGGCAAAGATTCTGCAGTAGGGGAAGAATAATGCATAAGAAATGGAAGAAAAGCAGTTTGAGGAGAGAATACAAAGAAAATTAAAAAACGCTAAGGATAAAAAGTTAAGCAGGAATGGGTCATAAAGGTCTTACTAAGGATCTTACAAGGATCTGCTAAGGAAATTAAACTTTATTCTAAATGCAATGAAATAACTTTAAAGAGTTTAATTAAGTGCATTTATATTAGTTTCTTATTACAAGAACATTTTGGCTCTGGTGGTGTAGTGGTAAGAACCCTCACTGTAGTCACGAATGAATATGGTTCGAATCCAACAGCTGCTCCACTGGAAAAGGATGAGCATTCTCCTCTCCTGCTGTTAACTACCTCTGACAACTCGCTGGATGATTAATTATGAGTAGGTTCCAACTATACAGTACTCAACAACACCACCACAACGGAGAACAGAAACAAGTACCAGAAAAGGAGAGAAGAGTCTGGACCATTGGGCAGGGTGTACGTGGGGAGGATGCTCATAAAAAGTTTAAAGTGTTATTAAACTGTTAAGTCCACACACTGTTTGTGTGGCATTGTCTTTATCTCATAATATAGAGTGATTATAAATAATTTAATAAATTTTAAGAAATTAAATGGATCTTGACTGAAAGCAGGGAGTACCAGAGGAACGTCTATATATGTTTCATTGACTATGCAAAAGCATTTGACTATAGATCACAACAAACTATGGTTGACTCTGAGAAGAATGGGAATTCAGAACACTTGATTGTGCTTATGTGAAACCTATACTTGGTCCAGGAGGCATTCGTCAGAACAGAGGAAGGAAACACTGCATGATACAAAATCAAGAAAAGTGTATGCTAGGGATGTGTCCTAACTCCATATCTTTTCAATCTATATGCAGAACAGATCATCCAGGAAGCCATGCTCTATGAGGAGCAAGGACTGCAGCCTTCAATATGGACTGAAACTCAACATCCAGAAAATTAAAAAATCTCTCCACTAGGCTGATTGACTCAATTGTACCTAGCAACAACATAAAGAGAGCTCTGTTTGCCTGGTGAATGGAAAGTTATGCTACCAAGCCAAAGGTGGGTTATTTTAACCTGTAGACCTCAGGCCTGATTTTAATTCTTTTTGGCCAAATGTTCTACCAAGTAGTATAGCACTGGGTTGTCCTTTTGCTGTACAGAGGTTAACTTGTGATTGTTGTGATGCTAAACACTGTGACACTGATGTGTCAAATATGATAATGGTTATCCATGGTGGACAGTACTTGGTGGAGCTCCCTAATTAAAACAAGCTTGGAAGCAGGAGTGGCATCTACTCCTGAAATAGCTTGCCAGTCAACACTCTATAAATGTGGAGAATTGACGAAAGTTATCCAAGTCTCTATGAGTCGTCTGTGACTCAACGGCACTTAACAACAGGCCGATTGGCAACATCATAATAGACAATAAAGAGACTGAGATTTTTAACAGCTTTAGTTTGCTTGCTTCCACAATCCAACAGCCAGTAAATCAAAAGATGTATTGGGGAAAGTTGGCTGTCAGGGACCTCTCTAGAGTACTGAAAAACTATGATGTCAGTCTGGAAACTAAAGTGTACATGATCCACACCATGGTCTTTGCAAGTACTTGCTATGCCTCAGAGAGCTATAAAATGGCTAGGGATGATACGGGAATTAATGTCGCTGTGTGGTGCTAGAGACGAGTACAGAAATTACAATGGCCTCCTATGAGAACAAACAGGTTCAACCTGGAGAGGGTGAAAACAGGCTGCTCCTTGGGGGCAAAGATTCTGAAGCTCTGACTGTCAAACTTTCAGCATGTTGCAAAGAGGGACCAGTCATTGGACAGGGACATCATACTTAGGTGGGTGGAGGGACAGTGCAAGAGAGTCCCTTGATGAAATGGATTGACCCATTACTAGGCATTACTACCCATTATCCATTACTAGGGTAATAGGGTAGGCGGGTCAGAGGTCATAAGACTGGCTCAGACTAGAACAGCATTGTACATGGAGTCACTTTGAGTAGCAAGAGACTCAACAGCACATAACAATAAAGTTCCTTTTTTTTATTATCATTAAATTTTATTAATTTTAATGAACATTTACAGGGATTTTGGGTTTTCATTCCTTCATTGCTGCACCATTCTCTCT
>NW_006400154.1:409794-430586 GCF_000299155.1 Elephantulus edwardii
TTCTCTCACTACTCTAAAGGGCCCCTTTGGCAGTAGGAAACACATAGACTATTATGGAGATTGATTTTGGAATTTAGATGGACTGTTATTAATTGTGCTTAGCCGTACATGTTCATATCCTTGAAAATGTATCATGGGAACAATAAAGTTCTTAAAATGGATTAAGAGAAAATAAATATTTTCTGTAATATCAAATAAGAAGAGTTTCAAATGATATATTAACTTTTCCAAGAAGAGGAAGCTTCAGGTGACTTTAGTGTGGGCTCTTTCTTCTGAGTCTAATCTTAATTTTGAGACATCCATAGATGGTAAATTATTACAATCCTTGTGTAGTCAGAAAGTTTGTTTTAATATGACCTGTGAAACTTTCTCATGTTTGTTGTTGTTTTTGTAAAGTGCCATCGAGTTGTAGACGACTCATAGCACCCTATGAACAAAAGTCCTCAACCCTTGTGTGTGACTTTCATCCTTTCCCCAGGTTCATAGGGTTTCCAGAGGCAAGCTATAATGAAAGTGGATGCACTTCTGCTTCCAAGTTTGTTTTAATTGGGGAACTCCAGCAAAAATTGTTCACCATGGGTAACCATTCTTGCATTTGACACATCAGTCTCACAGTGTTCAGCTTCACAGCAATTACAAGTTACCTTTGTACAAGTGGACACACCAAAGTAATATGACCTAGAAGAATGTTTAACCAAAGGCAATTAAAAACAGGTCTGAGGGCTGCATATTAAAGTCACCTACCTTTTTCTTGGTAGCATCACTTTTTTTCCCTTCTGTTATTGTTAGATGCCCTCAAGCTAAATACCACTTATAGTGACCCTATGAGCAATAGATCTGAACCCTGTCCTATCGTGTGTCATCCTCACAATTTCTGACATACTCAAGGGGAAAAAAATGTAGATAAGGTTGTGGATTTTCTTTTCTCAGAAATTTAAAATCTTAATTCACTCATTTTGAGACTTTCTTGCTTGCTTGCTTTAATGGGAAAAAAGTGATTGTGATTGAGAATTTTGCTTACCTTCACAGTTGCTGCAGTCACTGCATCAATCCACCTAGTTGAGCGTCTTTCTCTCCTTCGCTGTTCCTCCGACTTTTTGTTGTTGTTTTTCCTCCAATTTTTCAAGCATGATGATCTCCTCCAAGGAATAGATTCTGCTATCAACATGCTCAAAGTTTGCATGATCAAGCTTTATCACCTTTACTTCCAAGGAATACTCTGACTGGATCAACTCTAAGACATACAGGATATTCAGTACTCTTCTCCAACATCATAGTTCAAAGGCATCAATTCTTCTTCTGTCACCTTTATTCACTGTCCAGCCCTCAGATGCACAGCAAGTAACTGAAAAAAGACAATGGCTTGAATCAGGCATACCTTAGTCCTCAAACTAACATCATTGCTCCTCAATACTTTGGAGAGATTCTTGATTATAGACTTTCCCAGTGCAATATGTCTCCTGATCTTCGACTGCTGGTACTAAGTGCATTGATTATGGGTCCAAGTAAGATGAAGTCCTTGACAATTTCAATCTTCTCCATCTTCATGCTTTCACCTATTGGTCAATAGCAAGGATTTTTGTTAGCTTGATGTTAGTATACAATCTATATTGAAGGCTGTAGTGTCTGATCATCTGCATCAAGTGCTTCAAGACCTGCTCACTTTCTGCAAGCAAGGTTGTGTCAATTGTATAACAAAGGTTACTGATTAATATTCCTACAATCCTAATTCCATATTCTTCTTCATAGAGTCCAGCTTTTCAAACAATTTGCTCAACATAGAGATTAAATAAGTCCCCACAAATAACTCAGGAAGTTCTAGTTCCAACAAAAAAAGCTCTTTATCATGATTGTCCAGAGGAAATTGCATGTTCCCTTCTGAACAAAAAGGGGGAAAAATGAAGATAAGGTTGCTGATTTTTTTCTCAGAAATTTAAATTGTTATTCATTTTGACACTTTCTACCTTGCTTGCTTTAATGGGGGAGGGGGGGGAAATGAGTGAAAAATTGCTTACTATAATTTATATAAAATTTCATTTTATATTTTAAAGATAATTCAGAGTCATTATAAAAACAAAACACACTGCCCTTGAGTTAATTCCAATTCAAACTAACCCGGTAGGACAGGACAGAATTGTCCCATAGAGTTACACACAGAGGGAAATTTCTTTTCCATTAAAAGTGATGCATTAAACATTTTCATTTCTGGATACATCATTAATGAACAGCTTAAGGACTTCTGGAATTGAATTAACTGCCCCAGGACTTTGAAATTATTCAAATTTTTTAGTCAAGGCTTTCACAGCTTCCAAGTACCTGGCTGAAAATGAAATCATGAAGAAAATATTAATAGATTGATTAAGAGATCTCCCAGCTGATGACAGAAATCACTGGTGCAAATAACTAAATGAGATTAATACTACACTGATAATATTCACTGTACTTTGATGCACACCATTATCTATTTCAATCTTTAAAACATCTGTTATGCTTTATTTTTATTTTTAAATGAATATAAATATCAGAAAATCAGCCTCCATGCAGTAGTATTATCTTTTTCTGTAGCAATAAGTGAAAAAAATGTATCTGTGGATATTAAGTTCATTCATACAGTCTCTCTTTCTCTCTCGTAAACTCTCCCTTCCTTTCTTCTTTACTCTCTCTCGGTATATCTCTATCTCTCTCTTCATTTTTATGTGTGCTAGATTGACAACTCCAGCGTCTGAGTAATGTTCAGAGTTCAGGAGATATTTTAGGCCTAAAAAATATGTCTTAAATCCTATTTTCCTTTTTGGTCTGTGAACTCAAGTAAGTTAGAACTTTTAAGTCCATGTTCCTAACCATTGTGTCCTCTAGATACATATAAAGAATGTAAGAGATTGTTATACTCTTTTAATTTTCCCATGTCAATAAGAAAAAAGATCCATGCATTTGATACTAGAGTTTTGAAAGAGAGGATTTCTGCTCTTTTACCTTTCCAACAGTAGTAATGAAACAACAACTTAGTCTTATATTTTTAATCAAATACTTTTAAAACTAGAGAATTATCTAAAGCTAAATGAAGTCATTTCTTTGCCAACCTCATATGGGTAACATGAAAACTCTGTTCAGACTGCCAAATTCTTGCATATGAATAATTGATTGTAGAATATTATCCATATGCGTATAAGGACGATGTGTTAATACAACTATTATTCAAATATACACTCCTACATCTCAGCCAAAGGGGAAGAAATTGAGAATTTTTACTAAATCTTGCAATCCGAGATTGATCAAATATGCAATTAGTATCAATTAATGATAATTGGTAACTGGAATGCCAAGGTTGTAAACAATTAAGAAGGAATGTTATTGTTGTTGTTATGTGTCATCAAGTCACTGGAAACTCATAGTGACCCTAGTGACCCTATGTACATTAGCTCTGAAACCTGCCCTATCCTAAGCCAATCTCATCACCTCTGACTTAATCCTATTGCTCCAGTCACTGAGTCAATCCATCTCATCCTGGGTATTCCTATCTTGTGCTGTCCCTCCAGGTTTCCAATCATGATGTCCCTCTCCAAAGACTTGTCCCCCCGACCATGTGCTCAAAACATAGCCAAGTCAAACAATTCTTGTTTCTACTGATTCTACTAGTCACAGGAGCAGAAAACCTCTGTATCAAACGCTAGTAAAATGTGCATCAGTCATTGATTTTATTGACATGGGGAAAATAAAAGGAGTGTAGCAATCTTTTATATACTCTAGATATACCTTTGGACATGTAGTGAGGAGAGACCGGTCCTTAGAGAGGGACATCATGCTTGGGAGGGTGGAGGGACAGCGCAGGAGAGGAAGGCCCTCTATGAGGTGGATTGATTCAGTGACTGGGATAATTGGGATGGGAGTGTCAGAGACAGTGCGATTGGCACAGGAAAGAGCGGAGTTTAGGGCTGTTGTACATAGCATGGCTATGAGTCGCAGGCGACTCGACGGCACATAACAACAACAACAACAAACAGATATACCTAGATACACATAGTTAGGAATATGGTCTTACAAGTTGTAACTTGCTTGAGCCTACAGACCAAAGAGGACAATAGAACTTAAGAGAGGAGCTAAGGAGACTACCAGATCCAACACATTAAATTCCTAGATCCAACACATTAAATCTGCCTGCCACCCCTCTGGACAGAAACTGCTTCAGTTTAGGAAAATTGCTGGGCCACTACACAGACCTATGAAGACAAGAGACTTCAGGAGAGGGGGCTGCAATCAGGTGAGAGACTCAATCCCAGAGACAGCACATTGAGGTGCCGGAGAGAGGAATCTGCAACGCTCCAGGAAGGAAACTGCTCTAGGCAGGATACTTAACCACCAAGTTGTTGGTATGTGTGTGTTAAGGTTTATTGTTCGTAGCCATTGAGTTTGACTCTGCCATATGGTTGAGCAGAAACGTGTGAATTGTGTGTGTTAGCTTATCCACAAGGGGATTGGTTAATCTCACCTTTAAATTGAATGGATTCAGTAGCAGAAGCTCACAACCAGTAAAAAAGAAACAACAGAATACAGTATGCCCTTCAAAGCCAGAAATCCTGTGCTAGCCAAACCTAGGGGACGGCAGCAAAGAACCAAAGATCTGACACGAAATAAAACTCACCTTGGGAGTGCTATTCCAAATAATCAAGACTAAGGATCTCTGTTAAATTTTGCTAAAAAACTAGGGATGTAGGATCTTGTTGAGAGTCATAATGGGCAAGATCAAGAGCTTGGTGGCTTAGTGGTAAGAAATTGAGCTGCTAACACAAAGGTATACCTTTTTAATTCACTAGCTCCTCTACAGAAGAAAGATAGGCAATCTCCTCCTGTGTGATTTACTGCCTTTGAAAACTCTCTGGAGGGTCATCTATAGTTTGATTACGACTCAATAGCACTCAACAAGAATAAACAAGAGCCTAAAACCATGAGGATGAGGGATGAAGTGCTGATTAGTACATTTCAGAAACTATTCTGACTGAGTGATTGTGTCTGCTACCATACTGAATTATATAGTGGTTTGGGGTTTTTTTTACTTTCTTTATGTGCTTCTGTGTTCTCTATGAGTTGCTGCAGTGAATTTCAGAACCAGTTGTTGTTGTTGTGTGCCATCACATTGCCTACCACCCATAACAACCCTATGTACAGCAGCTCTGAAGCCTGGCCTATCCTAAACCAGTTTCACTAATTCTGACACACTAATCCTCATTGTCTAAGTTACTATATCAATCTATCTCATCTGGGGTCTTCCTCTCCTGTGCTGTCCCTCCACTTTTCCAAGCATGATGTCCTTCTCTAAGGACTGGTTTCTCCTGGCCACATGTTCAAAGTATGTAAGACAGAGTTTCACAATCCTAGCCTCCAAAGAGAAACTTGGTTTCACCCTCTACAAGACAGAACTATTTGTTCCTTGGCCATCCATTGTATGTTTAAGACTCTTCTCCAGCACCACAACTTGGAGGCATCAATTCTTCTTCTATCACCCTTAGTCATTGTCTAGCTCTCTGATGCACCATGTCCTAGATTAAGTGTACCTTAGTCTCTAGACATCGTTGCTTCTTAGTACTCTGGAGAGGTCCCTGACAACAGATTTTCCCAATGCAATTAGGCTTTCGATTTCCTGACTGCTGGTGCCAAGAGTGCTGATTGTGGGCCCGAGCAAGTTGTAACTGTTACAACCTCAATCTCTTCTCCATCTGTCATTTTGCTGCCAACTGGCCCAGTAGTGAGAATCTTTGTCTCCTTGATGGTGAGCGTCAATCCATCTTGAAATGTGTAGTCTTTCACTTTCTGCAGCAAGCACTTCAAGTCTTCTTCAGTTTCATCAAGCAAGGTTGAGTTTGTGTTCGAATGAGTAGGGAGAGGTATAGGAGGTTGAGGGCACAGGCTTGATCTCATAGAGATTGGTTTTGTGTTATGGGTACAAAGTTTCCTTTGTGATAGAGGTCAGATATGGCTGTCCCTATGTTGCCTTTGCTCTTTTTACAGTATGGTTATATTCCCACTGCTGAGGTTATTATGTCAGTCCATCTAATTGAGACTTTTCTTCTTTTTAATATATCATGGACTCCTAGAAGAACAAACAGGTTTGTCCTGGAGAGGGTAAAGCCAGAATTTTCCCTGAAGTCAAGGATTCTGAAGCTTCGCCTGACATACTTTGGGCATGTTGCAAAGAGGGACTGATCCTTGGAGAGGGACATCATGTTTGGCAGAGTGGAGGGGCAGCAAAGGAGAGGAAGACCTTAGATGAGATGGATCGATTCTGTGAGTGGAGTGGTGGGAATGAGTACATTTGAGATGGCTAACTTGGCACAGAATAGAAGGGTGTTTAGAGCTCTTGTACATAGGGTCGCTATGTGTCGCAAGCGACTCGATGGCACATAACAACAACAACAACAGGTCTTCTATTTTACCAGAGAAGTTACCTTGTCTGGGATAAGATATATGTTTCACTATTTATTATATATGCCACAGCGGGAAAGTTACACAGCAAAAATATCTAGTGTAGATTAATGTAATTTCTACATGTAAAATATATAGACGTAGCCCAAAATCACAGAAAGCATACTTCTTTGTTTTTTAAACTACAGTTCTTTTCTGGGAATAATTTCTGTAACCATAACTCAGAACTGTATCATTAGCCATTCTGAAAATTGTATGCGTTTCCAGTTCCTTTTATTAAGTTTTTATTTTGCTTCAGTAAAGTAAGTGGATTTCATTGTCTTTAACTGAACCTTGACAAATATGGTTGCCATTCTATTTCCCCTTGAATACTTGTTATTGAATTAAAAAAAAATCTAGAGAAATTAGTTGGCCTAGAGAAATTAGTTGGAGGACGTGAGACAGTTTAAAAGCTAAAAAGATATTTTTAAATTTAGTTATAAAAGCAAATTCAGTATAAATGCAAGATTTGGATCCATATCTTAGGAGGAAATTCTTTCTAAATATATTTGCTAGAAACTTTGCCATTTTTGGTTAGATATATCAGATCATCATAGAGAAATTTTTTCCTTTTTATTTTATTTATTTTTAAAAGGTGAAAGATTTAAGATGCCCCCAAAATCATCAGTGACCTCCCATGTTTTACTGCCTACACACATTAACACATAGCTGTTGTTGCAGCTGTTGTAATAAAGATTGTGAGGTTGGTTGAAGACTAGGCAGTGTTTTATTCTAATGAATACAGGGCTTCTATGCATGGGAACCAGCTTGATAGCTCTTAACAACAATAACACAGGAATATTAGAATTAAATATGCTTTTTAAACTTAATGGAAACTGTCTTGTTTAGTCTCTATATATAGTAAATGGTTTTGCCAATCTCTTAGCTATTAGGAAAAAAAAATCGCAAAACTGCTATTTCCCTCACACCTCATAAATGCCATCTAATAGACTGTTGATCTAATTCTCTAAGTATATTCTGAATTAAGAATGTATTTCTCTGTAAATGTTCATTAAAATTAATAAAATAAAATAAAAAAATGTATTCCATACCATTTTTTGAAGTAATCATACTCATCTATGGAAATAATGTTTATTTTAAAAAGAAAAGTTCTGTTAAAATGATATATTTTTTAATACAGTACTTAACATTAAAAAATTATGTTCATATTGAATGTACAGAAGTTGTGCATTTGTACATTTTACCTTACTTGATAAAAGAATATTTTTGTGTGTATCGATGGCACACAACAACAACAACAACAATTAATTTAAGGATTTTGAGACAGGATACTATTGAATAATCCAATTCATAATTCAATGACAAATATCCTTTAAAAAAACCTAGAGAGATATGGTATTTGAGACAGAGAGGAAGGCTATATAAAGATCAAGGATAGGTCACAAATCAAGGAGGTCAGAGAATACCAAAAGTCAATAGAATCTTTAAAAGAAAAGGACATTTGTCCTCTAGTGTAGAATTTGCTTTCCCACTGAATTCCAGATTTTTAATTTCTGTTGTCTAAGCCCAAGAGACTAAATGTCTCTGTTATAAGTGACCCTGTTTATAAAACTGTTGCAGCTAGAGAAAGCTAATACAATGTCCAAACCTCAATATGAGAATTTAACAATTCTGACATTTACTTCCATGCCTTTTTTCCAGATGCTACATACTTCCTCCCTTCTCAGAAAGGTATTAATAATTTAAAGGGTCAACCTAAACCCTTGTTCTCAGAATTCTATAATTCTTGGGTTTTTCTTTTATCTCCCATAAAATTTGTTATAATATTATATTTTTATTCACTTACTTTGCATTTCCACAAGTATAATAATATCTAACCATGTGGTTAAAGATTCTGTTGCATTCACAACTGACTTCCTATTCTCTAGAATATTAACAGATGCTAGAAAATACTCAGAAAATATTTGTGAAAAAGCAGAATCGTCACACTGACTCCACTCTTAATTGTTCTTAGGAACACTATTCTATCATAATTACTTAAGGTTTTCGCTTGTTCTACTTTTAGCATAATAACATAAATCAGATAATTAACCTTGAACATCTGTGATATTTCTAATGTTCTATGCATACCATGAAATATTCACTACTGAGTTCAAGAGAAAGATTAGAAACACTCATTAAGTAATGCTTTCAGTAAGATATTTGTTATATTTTTTAAAAAATAACACAGACTTTTAGCGGTAGATTTTCATTCTGTGAAAAATTTCATAATTGCACTGAAATTAAAGAAGTTCAGTAAAAAATTGTTATACTACATACTCTGTATATTATTGCTATATCCATATATATTTCAAAAATATTCTTTTTTTTTTTTTAGTCCATTGTTTGTCTCTCAGTTTGCAGTACTTTTTAGTACTGGTGTAGTTTTGATGCTAGAAACTATGCCACCAATTTTTTTGTTTTCTGTACCACTAATGTTTTCTTATGAATATCAGGGTAACCTGTGATGCACAATTTTCAATAAAACTTCCAGAAAGATGGACCAAGGATCAGGACTGATTTTTCATCGGAGGGGGGGTAATCCTCAAAATTTTATTAATAGCAGCAGAATATTGTCCTACATAATGTCAGAAGGTGATCCTCTCTGATTGGAATACCTTCAGATTACTGATGGGGAAAAACGCCTTTTCAAAGCAGAGTCCACATTAATAACATGGGTGGAATAAAGCTTTCATCTAGTGAAAGACCCCACTTTATGATGACCCAACACTCTAAATGACAAGAAACAGCTGCAGACATCAATTAGCAATTGCAACAAATAATGTTCAAGAAATTAATCTAGGAAAATTGGAAGTGGTCAAAATTGGAAAAGATCGAAAAGGGTATCAGAAGAGATTCTGAAACTTATTTTTGAACTACAGAAGCCAAAACAAAGGGAAGAAATGATGAATGACACAGAGGATTTTCAAAGTTCAAGAAGACAAAGCAATATATTACAACTGTTTTATAAAGTATTATAGTGACTTGGAGTTAGAAAAAGAAAAGGGAAGTACATGGTTAGCATTTCTTAAGCTTGAAAGAACTGAAGTAAAGCAGAACAGAGAAATCCCATATGACTCAGGTATTCTATTGCTAGGAATGTACCAAAAGGAAATCAGTACTAAGCCATGAATGAAGATATATGTACCTATGCTCAAAGCAGTGTTATTCACAGTAACAAGAGAATGGAAATAACCCAAATGTCCATAAACAAACTTATTAATTGAGAAATTGTGGTTCATTCAAACAATAGAACACTATGTAGCATAAACAAACAATGATTTACTGAACATGGAGAGTATAGGGAGTATCATGCTGAGTGAACTAATTAAGTTTCATGAGAACAAGTACTACATAAGACCATAACGTAAAACTAGAAGGGTAACTGAGCAAGATGTGTATAAACGTTCAAAGGGGAAAGAGAAAGGGAGAAGAGGTTGAGAAAAAAGGGAAGAGTGGAAACACTAAGATAGCAAAGATTGTTACAAGTTTAGCAGAGGTAGATGGATAAAGAGGTGAAGGAATGGGAAAGATTAAATGGAACTTGAAAAGACAGAGTGATCAATAGTAATTATGTAAAATACGATGCATATGAATGACTATATAAAACATAATGTATATGAATGATTATATGAGATCCAATAAAAATACGTAAAAACAAAATTAAAGTCAACCCTTGATTGGCAATACTGAAGGATTCATTAGGTAGAAATATTGAACAGGAAGTATCAGAAGAGGATGGGAAGAATACAAAATATCACTTTACCAAAATTAATTGGCCAGCATTGAACTATTTCTAAAAAGTCCATTATTATTATTCAATGGTATTGAAGAAAGAACTACAGCTACATTAAAGGCATTGGCAAAAAATAAACCCCAGAAATTGGTAGACTATCAACTGAAGGGTTTGGTAAAGAGACACAGTCCTGGATTTGCTTATTAATCTCTGCCAAGAAATTTAGAAGACAGATAGAAGGGATCCTTATTCCAAAGAAAAGTGATCAAAAAGAATATGGAAATTATGGAAAAATATAATTAATATCACATAGAAGTAATCTTGTGGATAGTTGAGATAATACATTTACAATGAACCACCATAAACTTAAAATATTTAGGCAAACGAAGAACAATGAATTACGACAAATCAATGTTAGTTTAAAGACCAATTTATGCCTAGAATTTTTTTCCTTTTTAAAAAAATTTATTTTAATGAACATTTACAGAGATTTTGGATTTCCATTCATTAATTGTTGCATTTTTCTCACTAAACATGCCTTCCCCCCCACCACACTGCTCTTTGAAAAGTAAAAGAAAAATTCCTTCATTGGTATACAATCCCTCCCTCCCCCACCTTGAGTACACTCCACTATGTAGCCTTCATTCTGGACTTTTGTCATAACCATAATACCCAATTATATATTGCTTTTAAACTGTTATTTCCCTCATCTGTTTCAATGCAGTATACATAATTTATCCAGTTTTTTCAGTCTTACCTAGAATTTTTGTGTGAGGAAATCATGCCAGTTACCTTGATTTTCAAAGATATTCTGCCATCATGTAAAAAGATAAAACTATATTCATGTGAATATTTAAGTTTCTTATATTCAATTCTAAATAACAAGAAATTACAATGCTATTTTATGTGTAAATATGAGGTTAAGTCCCATTGAGTATAAAAGAATAGTAACTGATGAATTATGTTTACCATGTATGAGTGTAAAATTTAGGACAACATTCTAAATAATTTCTGTTTTTTGTTATATTGTCCATATTAATCTGAAATTCTTTTTAAATCTTGAGAGGCCTGCTCTAGCATTGGCTCTTCCTTAATTTTAGTCAACTGTTGAGATTCAAAGTTCTATAAGATATAAAAGATTTGTCTTTATTTTATTGCCATGCTTGCTATCCTGAATAATGACACTTTTGTATTAGAAAAAAAGTATTGGTAATATAAATAGACTATAATTTTGTATCTTTCAACTGACTGGAAGAGATCTATGCTAACTCCTATTCCCAAGAAAGGTGACCCAACAGAATATGGAAGTTACTGAACAAAATCATTAATATCACATGCAAGCAAAACATTGCTGAAGATCTTCCAAAAATAGCCAGAATTGTGCATTAAACAAGAATTGACAGAAGTTCAAGTAGATTTAGACATGACACCAGGGGTATCATTGCTAATATCTGATGGATCATGGCTGGAAGTAAAGAATACAAAAAGAATGTCTATTTGTGTTTTATTGACTATGCAAAAGGATTTGACTGTGTGAATCATAACAAACTATAGCTAAAACTAAGAATAGAAATATTAGAACACTTAATTATGCTCATCCTAAACCTGTATATACACACACACACACATATATATATACACATATATATACACACACATATCTATACATAGATAGATATATACATATATATGTATTTATGTGTAGATATATGTTTAGATGTGTATATATATGTTTATATGTGTGTGTGTATATACACACACACACACACACACACACACACACACACACACACACATATATGAATCTCTTCCAGTCAGTTCGATAGGTAGCTAGCTGTCTCCTAAATTGCTTAGTATAGACAAGTGAGTATGTCCTGGCCTGCATTTCTTTGTTGAAACACTCCAAATGGTATTCCATCAGTTCCTAGGGCCTTAATGTTTTTTGTGGGTTTTTTTTAACTACCTTCAGTGCAGCCTGAACTTCTTTCTTTATTAAAATCAATTCTTTTTTTTTTATTTTATTTTTGTGTGCGTGTACCGTCAAATCAGATCTGACTGGTACAGGAGGAAATTGTCCCTCCTTCCCTGGCAGAGCATCTGGTGGATTCGAACTGTGCACCTCTGGGATTGTAGTTGCAGTTCCTTGCCACTAGGCCTCCAGAGCTCCCCTTAAAATCAATTCTTGATCATGTTCTATTTCTTGAAATGTTTTAATGTTGACCAATTCTTTTTGGTACAGTGACTATGTGTAGTTTTTCCATCTTCTTTTGGTATTTTCTGCATCATTCAAGATTCTGTCCATAGAATCCTTCACTATTGTAACTTGAAGCTTGAATTTGTTTTTCGTTCTTTCAACTTGAGAAATGTTAAGAATGTTCTTCCCTTTTTATTTTCTGTCTCAGACTCTTTTTACTATACTCATTATATTACTTTACATTGTCTTCTGGAGCTTTGAAATCTTCTGTTCATCCTTTTTACCTCAATATTTCTTTCCTTTCTTTTGTCCTATGTTCTAGCACAATTTTCAGCCTTTTCTGAAATCTATTTTTTATAATGACCCTTTTTTTTTGATGGATGATGTTCTTGATGTCATCCACAACTCATCTGGTCTTCAGTTGTTGTTGTTCAATGCATCAAATCCACTCTTGAGATGGTTTTTAAATTCATGTGGGATAGACTCAAGATTGTTTTTTGTTTCTCATGGAGTTGTTTTAATTTTCTTCAACTTCAGTTTTAATTTACCCATGAGTAATTTATAATCTGTTCCTCAGTCTGCACTGGCCTTGTTTTGACTGCTAAGTTTAACCTACTCCATTGATTCTTTCCACAGATGTAGTCAGTCTGATTCTGGTGTAGTCCATCAGGTGAGGTCTATGTGTATAGTTTCCATCTGTTTTTTTAAAGTATATTTACAATGAAGGATTAAGGGTGTAATTAATAATTTAATATTTGGTTTACCTAATCATTTGGAATCAAGAGTGGTATCCAATTCCTAAACCACATGCCTCTGGAAATCCTATTAATTTGGAGAAACTATGATAGTTATAGAAAAGCTTTAATATCTTTGTTCATAGGGTTGGTATGAGTTATGCTTATCTTAATAGTAATCAAAAACAACAACAACAAACCTATATATAAACCAAGAAGCTACTGTCTGAATTTAACAAGGGAATATTATATTGTTTAAAGTCAGGAAAGTTGTACGTCATTGTTGTACCTTTTCTCTGTTCCTATTCAATCTATATGCTGAGGAAATAATTCTAGATCTTGGACTCTATGAAGAATGTAGCACCAGAATTGGAGGAAAACTCATCAACAACCTGCATTATGCAAATGACACAACCTTTCTTGTTGAAAATAAGGAGGACTTGAAACACTTGCTCCAGAAGATTGAAGAGTATAGCCTTCAATGCAGATTGCATCTCAATATCAGGAAGAAAAAAACTCTTATCATTGGACAAATAAGCAACATCAGGATGTCATTGCTGTTGTAGGGGCTATCAAGTCAAGTACAACTCATAGCAACCTGACAAACAGCTGATCTGTATTCTGCTCAATTCTGTGCCATCATCATCATCATCTCTGCCACACTAGAGCCCATTTCTGAAATCGTCCATCATGTCAATTAATCTCTTTGGTGGTTTTTACACCTTTATTGATTGTCTATTTTTCTAACCATGACTTCCTTTTCCAAGAGATCTCTTCATCTTGCTACACATCCAAAGTATGAAAGATGAAGCTTCACTATATTTGCCTCTAAGGAGCACTCTGGCTGAACTTTTTCCAAGACTTATGTGTTTGTCTTTTAGCAGTTCATAGGCTATCCAATACTCTTTTCTGACACCATAACTCAAAGAGATCACTTCTTCCTCTGCAATTCTTATTCATTGTCCACTTTCTGATGCATAGCAGGTGGTTGAGAAGATTATGACCTGAATCAGGTGTGCCTCAGTGTTCAAACGAACATCACTATTTTTGAGAGGTCCCTGAAATTAATTTTTCCAATACAATATTTCTTTTTTTAATTTTTATTTATTTATTTTATGTGTGCACTGTCAACTGACTGGAAGAGATCAATATTTGTTCCTATCCCAAAGGAAGGTGACCCAACAGAATGTGGAAACTACAGAACAATCTCACTGATTTCACATGCAAGGAAGATTTTACTGAAGATTACCCAAAAACGACTGGAACAGCACATCAACAGAGAACTACCAGAAGTCCAGGCTGGGTTTAGAAGGGGTCGTGGTACTAGAGATATTGTAGCTGATGTTAGATGGATCTTGGCTGAAAGCAGGGAATACCAGAGGAATGTCTATCTGTGTTTCATTGACTATGCAAAGGCATTTGACTGTGTAGATCATAACAAACTGTGGCTGACTCTGAGAAGAATGGGAATCCCAGAACACTTGATCGTTCTAATGCGAAACTTATACTTGGACCAGGAGGCAGTGGTCAGAACAGAGCAAGGGAACACTGTATGGTTCAAAATTGGGAAGGGCGTATGCCGGGGATGCATCCTATCTCCATACCTTTTCAACCTGTATGCAGAACAGATTATCCGGGAGGCTGGACTCTATGAGGAGAAATGTGGGGTCAAGATTGGTGGATGATTTATCAACAATCTGCGTTATGCAGATGACACAACCCTGCTTGCTGAAACTGAGGAGGACCTGAAGCGTCTGCTGCAGAGGGTCAAGGACTGCAGCCTACAATATGGATTGAGGATCAATGTCAAAAAGACAAAGATTCTCACCACTGGACCAATTGGCAGCATCAGGATGAATGGTGAAGAGATTGAGACTGTACACAGCTTTAGTTTGCTTGGCTCCATAGTCAACAGTCTTGGCACCAGCAGCCAGGAAATTAAAAGGTGCATTGCCATGGGAAAGTCTGCTGTTAGGGACCTCTCCAAAGTACTGTAGAGCAACGGTGTCTCTTTGGAGACTAAGGTGCATCTGATACAGGCCATGGTCTTCGCAATCACTTGTTATGCATCAGAGAGTTGGACAATGACCAAGGAGGATAGAAAGAGAATTGATGCCTTTGAGCTGTGGTGCTGGAGAAGAGTATTGAGAATACCATGGACTGCTAGGAAAACAAACAGATTTGTCCTGGAAAGGGTTAAACCGGGTGGCTCCTTGGAGGCAAGGATTCTGAGGCTCCGTCTAACATACTTTGGACATGTTGTGAGGAGAGACCAGTCCTTACAGAAGGACATCATGCTTGGGAGGGTGGAGGGACAGTGCAGCAGGGGAAGGCCCTCTATGAGGTGGATTGATTCAGTGACTGGGATAATTGGGATGGGAGTGTCAGAGACAGTGTGATTGGCACAGGATAAAGCGAGTTTAGGGCTGTTGTACATAGGGTCGCTATGAGTCTCAAGCGACTCCATGGCACATAACAACAACAACAACACTGTCAAATCGGATCTGACTGGTACAGGAGGCGATTGTTCCTCCCTCTTCAGCATAGCAGCTGGTGGATTTGAACCGCGCACCTCTGGGATTGCAGTGCAGTTTCCTGCCATTAGGCCACCAGAGCTAGCCTATAATATTTCTTAAGTGACTGAAAAATCATGAGTCAGGCACACCTTAGTTCTGAAAGTGACATTATTCCTCCTCTATAATAACTCTGAAAGCGATTAAAACTTTGAATCCAAATTACATTTTCTCTTATCTACCAGTTTTACATATTCTGGCATATTTTACATTACCTTGAAAGTCGAGGAATTGTTCTATTAGCCTTATACTTCATAATATTTTTAAAGTTCTTATTTTGGCAAGTTGTCATTCCTAATATATATAATAAGTTAATAACAATATCGAGAGTTTTAGTGGTGTTGTTGTTGTTGTGTACTGTCATGTTGGAAATAACTGATACTCAACCCTCTGGTGAATTTCCAAAGGCAAGAAGTTGCACTTACTAGGAATAAGAAGGAAACTTCCTTTCTCCTGTAGAGCAGATAGTGGGTCCAAACAACATACTTTTGGGTTGGTAGTGCAACTCTTTACTGCTGAGCCATCAGAGCTTTTAGTTTTGGTATTATTGTTGGTATGTGTCATCGAGTCATGTATAACTCATAGTGACCCAATATCTGATAGCTCTAAAGCCTGCCCTATCCTGAGCCAATCTCACTGACTCTGACTCACCTATTCCCATTAACCCAGTTACTGTGTTAATCCATCTCACCTGGGATCTTCCTTGCCTGCATTTTTAAACAGGGGGGAGCTCTGGTGGCCTAATTTCAAGAACCTGTGCTGCAATCTGGAACCATGGGGTTTGGATCTACCGGCTACCCTATGGGAAAAGGATGCGAAATTTCCCCTATGAGTAACTGCCTCTGAAAATTCACGAGAAGGTCAGCTATCAATCGGTTTTGACTTTAAGGTACACAACGACACAGTCTAGGCACATTGAAACTATATTCAGTTGAAAGGAACATCCTTATGTAAAACTTTATTTTATTATTCAAATAATATGCTTTTTTAAGCTGAACTCCAGCTTAACTAATTCGACAATTTACTACATTAAAAAAAAATCTAACTGGGTATTCAGTGCAGATAACTTCATTAAGACTTCAGGGTAAAGACAAGGACACAGGGACAAATTAGGTAACTCAGGAAGTGGTTGACTGAGAATTAGACTGTAATTCTAGCTATCATTATTGCAAATAAACCATCTAAGTAACCAGCTAAGTTTATTTTTATTATAATTTGATCTTGAAGAGTTGATTAAGTGTTGAGCAGCCAAAGAGTGATATCTCTGAAAGAAATTTATATTCAAAGAGTATTCAATAACAGTTGTATGCAAGGTCAAATGGAGAATACAAACTGATAAAATGTACTACCTGTTCTGAAGATGCTTACAGTTACTGCAGGGTCAATAGATTTATAAATGACTAGCTCTTACATTTTTTCCCTCCTTGGGAAGAAACATCATGCTTGGAAAGATAGAGGGTCAGCAAAAGAGAGAATGGCCCTCAATCAGATGGACTGACACATTAACTTGTTAAGGATTTCATGTATGCCAGAGAGAATATCAACTGCACAGGATAGGAAAAAGTTCAGACTCATTGTTCATAGGGTCACAAAGAGTCACACTCTAATATATAGAACCTAACAACAACATAAAAATCACTATAGTTGAAGTGTGGATTATAACATATTATGGCTAAGATTTAGAAGAATGGTAATTCTACAACACTTAATTGTGCTCAGAAGAAACTTGTATGTAGAATCTGTTGTGTGAACAGAGCAATGGAACACTTTATAGTTTTAAAAACAAGACAGGTATAATGACTGCATCACTTCTTCATATCTGTTCAATCTGTATATTGAGCAAAGGGTTAGAGAAGTTGGACTTTATTAAGAAGAATTGGCATCAGGATCAGAGGAAGACTAATTAACAATCTGCTTTATATTGATAATACCACCTTTATTGCTGAAAATGAAGAGGACTTAAAATGTTTACTGTATAAGTTTGAAGATTCAGCCTTAAATATGGATTAAATCTCAATATCAAGAAAACAAAAAAAAAAAAACACAAAACTTAACTGTTAGAATAATAGCCAACATCATAACAAATCAAAGATTGAAGTTGTCGATGATTTTGTTTTCTTGGATCTAAAATCAATACTTGAGGTAACAGCAGTCAAAAAAAAAAATTGGAGTTGGAAGGGAATAAGAAAAAAGTAGATAGATAATGAACTCTGCATTGGAATGAATGAGGGGAAGAACTGTTCAAAAGGAATATATGGTTAGGCATTATATGTATGACAACAATCTGAAACAAAAAATGCATTGCAAAGTGGACTGGAAAGAAAAGGAAGGGGTAGGAAGGAAAATGTACAATGAATGAATAAAAATGTTAAATAGAAGAAGAAAAAATAAATCAAAAGATGTGTTTCCTTGGGAAAGATATGCTTTCAAGAACCTCTGCAAATTGCTAAAGAGAAATGATTTCAGTTTAAAGACTAAGGTGAGCCTGGATCAAGCCACAGTCTTTCAATTACTTGCTATGCATCTGAGAGTTGAACAATTAATAAGGATCACAGAATAATTGTTATCTTCAAGTTGTAGTATTGGAGAACAATAGTGAATACTCTATGGACTTCCAAAAGAACAAACAAATGTGTCTCAAAGAAAGTGCAATCCAGAGTGCTCATTACGAGGCAAGGAGGGTGAAATTTCATCTCACCTACTTTGGACACATTGTCAATATGTTAGGAAAGGCTAGTCTTTGGAAAAAGACATCATGCTTATAGAGTTGGAGGGTCCCTAAAAGAGAAGAAAAACCTCAAGAAAATAGATTGACAGTGACTATAACAATGGGCTCAGGTACAATAGAAATAATGAGAATCATAGCACAGGATAGTGCAGAGTTCAGGCCTATTGTTCACAGTGTCTCTATGAGTCTTTATGTCTCATTGGCCCCTAACAAGAGCTAAAAACAGCGGAAGTGCTGTAAGAGTACTGTACATTACCATTATTGTAGAAATAGATAACTAGTAAAGCATGTATGAGGGTTCAAGGGGGAGCGAGGGGTGCAGAAGAGTGAGATGGGCAGCAGATGGTGGAGAGTAATCATAAGGTTGCACAATGTGACAGGAGGAGGGAGAGGTGGGTAAAGGAAATGGGAAAGATCTGGTGTGAAAAACAATGCTTACGAACATTGTGAGTAAACCAGTATATTTTTCTTATGTTTTTAATTGCTTGGATATAAGGGTGAAAAGACATTTGGTGAAAATATTTGTGTATATTTAATGACCCAATTGTTCCTCTGGAGCATATACATTCAAAAATTATTAATCTGTGTAATAAACTGATTACTACAGTCATTAAATATAACTTTATCTGAATAGGCTTTGATTTTAAGAATTTTGTCTAGCTTAGATTAGTGGTAAATTTTCCCTCACCCCTAAAATATTTTAACTTATATTGGTTGCATTTAAAATAATGAAACAATTCTCATTTACACAGCAAAAAGAATATCTTGAGAGTATTTTACTGAACAAGATAGTGGTATAATTTTAAAACATTTCTCTAAAACTTAGGTGTACAGCATTCTAGAAACATAACTATTAAACTAAATAAAAAATTTGCTTTATTAATGAAAGTAAGCTACATTTCAACAAACCTTGTGGTGTTCCCTTGGTACATAAGACGTAAAACACAAAGACATTGCTGTTGGGTAAGTTAAGTCTCTGTGATTGTAATGGTGAAAGAGCAACTTTGGCCAAAACTGGAAAACATGAGTACAATCTTGTATTGAAGAGTTTACATAATTACTTTGCACCAACATTTGCAAGATGTTCATCCAGTTTGAAACTGTACTGCATGTGGCTTTTTGAAGGCTTCCCTTGATTTTGGTAAAACGTAGTCTGAAACTTGTAAACAAGTGCCCTTGCTAGAAGCGTTGTTCATGTGAACTAAGCAAGTTACCTTCCTCCCTGCCTTCCCTTTTCCTACTCTATTTATAAACCAGGCCAGCCTGAAGGTCATGGCTGATGTTCTTTAGCCATCAGCTCTTTCAAATGCATCTTTACACTCTTGCACAAAAATTGAGGAATAAATGTAGCTTCATTTGGTTAAAAGAAAAAAAATAGTGCAAAGTAAAATCAGAAAATATTTTCTTAAAAAAAGTTAATATATAAAAAAAAAAGAGTTAACATTTGAAAAGTCTCAAAAGCCATGGTAACACTTAGTTGTGGAAATGTTAGGTAGAAAGTCATAGAAATAAAAATTTTACAAACTGTGAAAGAAGAAAAACATGGAAAAGATCAAAGGGCCATTTCATTTGGGTCTATACCTAATTAGAAAGCTTAAAATAGATACTTAGAAAAGGCCAATTTGACCTAGATTTTGATGGACCTTTTTCAAAGTCAAATTGCATCTTAGTGTCCTAGGAAGGCATTAATAGATGCTGAGTAACAGTGTTCCAATGATTATACTATGTTTCAGATAATGGGACAGTTAGGTGACCGTAATACAAGAATAAAAGGCTTCTATTTTGAGATTTCCAAGAATTTAAAAAGTTAGGGCTAGAGTTAAGAAAATTTTGTGGGAAACTGAAGAAAGATTTGTTCTTACCATACCACACTATAAATAACTGAAGATTGTTTTTCTTGACCTTCTCTGCTAAGCAGAATTCTAAATTCATGCCCCTTCTAGTATTCTTAACCTATTCTGTATAAGCTCTGGGTTTGTAGATATGCTAGAAAAGTAACTTTTATCTGATGGCTGTGTCATATATTGATATTAAAAATAGAAGATGCCTAGTGGGACAGACTTCTTGCCCTGAAAAAAGATTTGGAGTGATGTAACTTTCTAATAAATATATCATTATTGGTTGCCCTAAAAAAAAATAGGAGTTAGATTTTTAAGTTAACATTGAGAATAGAGGATTTTCCCAGATGGGTAAGATCTAATAAGTTGAGCATTTACAAAGTATTTGACTATTCTTGAGGGGATAAATGAAAAGTGCAAGAGAGTCTTGAAATATGGGGGATTTTTCCATTATTGGCCATAGATACAGAAGAAGGCATGGGGATAGTTCTAGCAGTAGAGATCCTGATAGCACGGACAACTGGTTATCTTAA
>NW_006400154.1:430737-443610 GCF_000299155.1 Elephantulus edwardii
CAATTCAAAGGCATGCATTTCAAATGACCCAAGGAAGGAAGATAGATAACCTTCTTTTGTTCTTTGCACAGCCTCTAAAAGTCCACTAGAGGTCCAAAATCCACTGGAATGTCAGTTTTTAGTTATTATTATCAGCTATGGCTCTTGAGCCTCTTTGACAAAGGGTAGAGGCCTGTTAGAGTGTTGGCTTTAAAATCCTGTAGGCCCCGAGGGCCTGTGGTCAAATTTATTAATATATTAAGTTTAGAATGAATAGTCTTTAAATGACACAGCAATCATTTGTCTATTTGCTGTACTGAACAACTCAGAGTTGCTGTGATGCTAAACACTGTTCCATTGTGGTGTCATATACCATAATGGTCACACATTATGTACAATGTTTGGACGAGCTTCCAGATTTATTTATGCTGGAAAGTAGGAGTGGCATCCACTTAAAAATGAGATGCCTCTGCAAACTCTCTAAACTCTTTAAACTCTATAAATGTACAGAAACGATGTAAGTTATAGAGCAGACTTTAGGTCTTTCGTGCAAAGCTTACTCTGAGTCATAGTCAACTTGACAATGAGACTAGGGCTGTTATATCTGGATGAACAATATTCCACTTTGCACATCACTCTTTAACAATTTTCTGTATGAAGTAACCTGGATTTGCTGTGATGCTGATCCTTGAGCCACTGGGGTATCAAATACCATAATGGTTTCCCCATTGCGGACAATGTTTGATGGAGCTCCCAGTTGTAAGACGGATTTGGAAGCAGGAGTGGCATCCACTTCCTAAACCACATGCCTCAGGAAACTCTATGAACTTGGAGAAATGGCGATAGTTAGGTAAAGGCATTAGGTCTTTTGTTCATAGAGTCACTAGGAGTCGTGCTCGATTCAACAACAATCAACATTAGTCAGTTTTGATTCAACAGCAAATAAACACACATATAAAATATTCAGCATTAGAAAAATACACTTTCAAATCTGAGAATTACAAAAAATAATTATTTCCAATTCACAATGGTCCTCCTTAGAGTTCCCAAAGCTTTTTATGGAAATAAATAGCACATCTTCCTTTAATCTTTCTTTAGAGAAGAGGCTGGTCAATTCAAACTGTGAACCTTTCAATTAAAAACTGATATAGTAAACTGTCTCCATATCTCTATTCCTCTTTTTCTCTCTTACTTCTCTCTCTCCTCTCCTCCCTACTCCCTCCCTCTCTTGCTCTTTCTTTCTCTCTTTCTCCCTCTCTTTCTCTCTTGTTATTTCTCTTTTAGTGTTGTGAAGTTAGAACTGACTCATAACTGATACTCCATTGGGTTTCTCCAGCTGTACACCACACAGGAGGAGATTACTCATTTTTCTCTTATTAAATTCCTGGTGAACTCAAACCCACAAATGAGTGGCCCTTGCACTAGTTGTGTAATTCTCTCAGACTATGCCACTAGAGTTCTCTATCTTGCTCATGTTGTCCTTGTTAGGTATCATCCATGTGACTACAACTAATAGCAACCCTATGAACAATAGATCTGAACCTTTCCCTGTCCTGTCCTACAATCCTCATGATTGTACTTAAGCCCATTGTTACAGTTAATGTATCAATCCATCATGTTAGGGTTCTTCCTCTCTCTCACTCTCTACCTTTCCAGCAGGATATTTTTTCCCAAGGACTGGCCCTTTTTGAGAGCATGTTCACCATACTTGTTTCGAAGTAGCACCATAGATGCACTTTCTCTAAGACATATTTTTTTTGTTCTTTTACCAGTCCATGAGATAGTCATCACTCTTCTTCAAGACCACAATTCAGTCATATTGGTCTTTCTTCTCTCCTCCTTATTTGCTGAACATCTCTAAGATGCATAGCATGTAACTTAATAGGTCATGGCTTGGATCATGCATAATTTATTATTTAAAATTACATTCATGTACTTTGCAAGCATCTCTTACAGAAGATTTTTCCAATGCAACATATCTTTTGATTTGTTGACTGTTGTTACCCTAAGCGTTGATTGTAGATTCAAGAAAAATGAAATCATTGACATCTCTAAATTTTTCTCTATTATAATGCTACCCATTGGCTCAGTCCCCACTAACATATTGTGTCTATATTTTCTTTTATATCTAATGCACCATCATATCTGATAATCATATTGAATATATGCTAAAAGAAAAATATTATTATTATTATTCAAATAAATGCATTTAAAATGTAAAAAAATTTTGGAGTTAACTACTTGACTTGCATTAATTATTATTTATAATTCTTATGACTGAGAAGGACAAAAATAAGAAAATATGAACAAGTTGATAACTTTGCATTTGAATTTACTAATTTTCTTTTGAAAGAGAGCAATTTTCTCATGCTGATACTACCTATCAGGTAGCTGTCAATTGTGGTTGTGTTATGGATTTAGAACCAACCCTCCAGAGCTAAACCTCCAGAGATTTATTTTTAGAGGCAGTAATTACACAAGAGGAGATTGCCCATCCTTCTCCCACTGAGCAGCTGTTGGATTTGAACTAAATGCTTTCAATATTGCAGCGCAGATTCTTGCCACGAGGCCACTGGAGCACTTGTCAGTAGACAACCTAAAATGATTGTTTTTGCAATATATTCAAACCTAGAGTTGCTATAATCAAGGATGCTTTAGGTGGAATATTAAATGATCCAAGAAGTATTAAAAGAAGATGGAAGGAATATACTGAGTCATTGTATCGAAAGGATTTGGTACATACAGAAGAATTTCATGAAATAACATTTGAGCAAGAGTCTATGGTGATGATTGAAGAAGTTCAAGCTGCTTTGAAGGAAATAGCAAAAACGAAGGCCCCAGGAATAGATGGTCTACAAATTGACATATTTCAGATAACAGATGCTGCCCTGGATGTGCTCACCAAGTTGTGCCAAGAAACCTGGAGAACAACCACTTGGCAACTAACTGGAAGAGATCTATATTTGTTCCCATTCCAAAGAAGGGTTACCCAACAGAGTGTGAAAACTACAGAACAATATCATTGATTTCACATGCAAGAAAGATTCTACTGAAGATTATCCAAAAACGACTGGAAAAGCACATCAGCAGAGAATTGCCAGAAGTCCAGGCTGGGTTTAGAAGGGGTCGTGGTACTAGGGATATTGTAGCTGATGTTAGGTGGACCTTAGCTGAAAGCAAGGAGCACCAGAGGAATGTCTATCTGTGTTTCAATGATTATACAAAAGCGTTTGACTGTGTGGATCATAACAAACTGTGGCTGACTCTGAGAAGAATGGGAATCCCAGAACATTTAATCGTGCTAACATTAAACCTGTACTTGGACCAAGAGGCAGTCGTCAGAACAGAGCAGTGTAACACTGCATGGTTCAAAACTGGGAAGGGGGTACGCCAGGGATTTGTCCTATCTCCATACCTTTTCAGCCTGTATGCAGAGCAGATTATCTGAGAGGCTGGGCTCTATGAGGAGAAATGTGGTGTCAGGATTGGTGGAAGATCTATTAACAATCTGCATTATGCAGATGATACAACCCTGCTTGTTGAAACTGAGGAGGACCTCATGCACTTACTGCAGAGTGCCAAGGACTGCAGCTTTCAGTATGGACTGAGGCTCAATGTCAAAAGACAAAGATTCTCACCACTGGACCAACTGGCAGCATCAGGATGGATGGCAAAGAGATTGAGATTATTCACAGCTTCAGTTTGCTCGGCTCCACGGTCAACACTCTTGGCACCAGCAGCCAGGAAATAAAAAAAACATATTGCCATGGGAAAGTCTACCGTTAGGGATTTCTCTAAAGTATTCAAGAGAAATGGTGTCTCTCTGGAGACTAAGGTACACCTAGTCAATGGTCTTTGCAATCACTTGTTATGCATCAGAGAGTTGGACAATGACTAGGGAGAATACAAGGAGAATTGATGCCGTTGAACTGTGGTGCTGGTGAAGAGTATTGAATGTACCATGGACTGCCAAAAAAACAAACAGATTCATCCTGGAAAGGGTTAAGTCAGGCTGCTCCTTGGAGGCAAGGATTCTGGGGCTTCGTCTTACATACTTTGGACATGTGGTAAGGAGGGACAGGTCCTTAGAGAAGGACATCATGCTTGGGAGGGTGGAGGGACAGTGCAGAAGGGGAAGACACTCTATGAGGTGGATTGATTCGGTGACTGGGGTAATCGGGTTGGATGTGTCAGAGGCAATGAGATTGGCACAGGATAGAGCAGGGTTTAGGGCTGTTGTACATAGTATCGCTATGAGTTGCAAACAACTTGACGGCACATAACAACAACAACAACATGAATATGTTAAATATTGTTGAAATAAAAATTGTTTGATTGAAGATAAAATTATCCTTCTTAATTGTGGCACTGAACAATCTCAATCTCTTCACTATTGATCCTGATGCTGCCAATTGGTCCAGTGGTGAGAATCATTGTTTTTTTGATGTTGAGCTGCAATCCATATTGAAGGCTGCAGTCCTTGACCCTCTGCAGTAAGCGCTTCAGGTCCTCCTCAGTTTCAGCAAGCAGGGTTGTATCATCTGCATAACGTAAACTGTTGATAGATTTTCCACCAATCTTGACCTCAAATTTCTCCTCATAGTGCCCAGCCTCCTGGATAATCTTTTGTGCATATAGGTTGAAAAGCTATGGAGATAGGTCGCATCCCTTCCGTACCCCCTTCCCAATTTTGAACAATGCAGTGTTCCCTTGTTCTGTTCTGACGATTGCCTCCTGGTCCAAGTATAGATTTTGCATTAGAACTATCAAGTGTTCTGGGATTCCCATCCTTCTCAGAGTCAAATGCCTTTGAATAGTAAATGAAACACAGATATACATTCCTTTGGTGCTACAACATAACAACATAACAAGAACAGCAATTATGGTACAATTTTTGACTGTTATAAAGAGAGATACTTTTAGAAATTGTGTAGTGGAAATAATTTCACTGCAAATTACAGAATATTATAATGGTAGCAGTAGTGCATCTACTTCCTAAATAACACGTTGATAGCTGTAGAGGGGCTTCAGGCCTTTTGTTCATAGGGTCACTATGAGTTGACTTGAAAGCAATCAACAACAGTGGAAAATATAATTCATATTCCTAGAGGAGCAGGACTCTGGTTTGGAGGCTTGTAAACAAAACAAAAAAAAAACCCTTCAAAACATAGAAATACATAAGTGAACACTAGTGACAGTTATTAACAATTAATTATCGCAATTATTAATAATTAATCTTTAAGAAATACAGCAGTAAATCCTCAGCAATACATAAGACTATGACACATTTTATTTATCCAGGTAGTATTTTTTAATGTCTACTCTAATAGGTTAGGGAACACTGGTAGCCTAGTGGCAAGAAGCTGTTCTGGAATCCCAAATGCACATGGTTCGAGGCCACCAGCGGCTCCACAGGAGAAGGAGGACAGTATCCTTCTGTGCAATTAACTGCCTCTGAAAACCTGCTGGAGGGTCAGGTATGAGTTGGTTCCAACTCTACAGTACACAACAACAAGAACAAAAACAACAGCAACTCTAATAGGTAATAAAATAGAAGGAGAAAGACTGAAACTTAAAACTACTTCATCTCACTTGGATCACAATCAATATACTTGGAATCAGCAGTGAGGAGATCAGGAGTGATATTGCATTGGGAAAGGCTGCAGTCATAGACCTCTCCAAATTACTGAGAAGCAATGATGTTAATTTGGAGACTAAGGTGCACCCAATTCAGGCCATGATCCTTTTCCATCACTGGTTATGCATCTGAAAACTGGACAAAGAATAAGGATGACAGAAAAAGAATTTATGAATTTGAGCTGTGATTTTGAAGAAGAGTACTGAATATTCCACTGACTGTCAAAAGAACAAACAGATTTGTCTTTGAGAAAGCGGAGCCAGAATTCTCCTTGGAGGTAAAGATGGCATAGTTTTGTCTCACATACTTTGGGCATATTGATAGGAGATGTTATTCCTTGGAAATGTACATCATGCTGGAAAGGTGGAGGGTAGGTCAAAGAGAAGAAGACCTTCAACCACATGGATTGACACAGTGACAACAAGAATGGAGTAGAGTATCAGAAAATATGAGGATCACATAGGATAGGAAAAGGTTCAGATATCTCATTCATAGATTTGCTAGGAGTCGTACTCAATGGCTCCTAACAACAACTATACTAAGTGTCACTCAAATAGAAAAAAGGTACACTACATGGTTTCAAATCAGGAAATGTTATATGTTAGGATTATATCATTTCACATACATATTTAATCTATATGCTGATCAAATAACCCAAAAAGCAAGACTCTGTGAAGAAAATTTCAGGGTCAGTACTGTAGAAAGACAACAACTTGCAACTTGCTGATAACATAAGCTGACTTGTTGGAAGGGACAAGGATTTAAAACATTTATCGGTAAAAATCAAACATTGAAGTCTTCCGTATCAATGATACCTCAACACAAGAAAAACAAAAAATCTCACAAAAAGATCAAGAAGCAATGTCATGCTAAGTGAAGAAAAGATGAGAATATGATAGAATTTCATCTTATAAGGATTCAAAATGTCATCTTATAGGGATTCAAATTAAGATACACAGAAACAGCAGTCAAGAAAGCAAACTATAGACAACAAACACATGAAGAAATGTTCAAAATCACTGGCAATAGAGAGAGGTAAATAAAAACCACAATGAGATACCAACTCACTCCAGTCCTAGTGGCAACATTTAACAGGACAACAAGTAATAAATGTTAGAGAGGATATGATGAGACAAGAACTCTTACACATTGTTGGTGACATTGTAAAACGGAACAGCCATTCTGGAAGGCAGTTTGGCATTTCCCCAGAAAGCTAAACACAGAAATTCTAAATGTCCCAGCTATTCCACTGCTTGGAATATACCCTAAGAAAATAAGAACAGAGGCACAAACGGATATTTATATACCAATATTCATAGGAGCATTATTCACCATCGCAAGAACCTGAAAACAGCCGAAATGTCCAACCACAATCAAATGGATTGAGAAATTATGGTACATTCACGTAGCATGCAGGAGCAATGATTTTGTAAATCACTACCTAACTTGGTAGGGACTGAAGGGCATTATGCTACATGAACCAGTACCATAGGACAAATACCATATAAGACTTACTTTAGTTTATGAGTACCCAAAGTGGAGAGATATGGAGCAAGAGGGAGTGATAGATGGGTGGGTGGAGGGAGTTGGTTAATCATAGGATATAGCACAATTTGAGGTGTAAAAGGAACAGTAGTTAAAGTAAAGGGGAAAGATCCAGTGTGAAAAACAATGCATACGAACTTTGTAAGTAAACCAGTATAAAATATTTATTTTAAATTAAAAAAAGATTGTTTCTTTTTTAAAAAAGCAAACTGTGTGTTGAACTCTGCAAATCCTCAAAGAACTTTTTAAAAATGTTAATGAGCAAAGATGCTACTTTGAAGAATAAGGTAACACTGACTAAAGCCATGCTACTTTCAATTGTCTCATACGTATGTAAAAATTGGACAATGGATAAGGAAGGCAGAAGAAGAACTGATGGCTTTGAATTATGGTGTTGTTGAAAAGCACTGGGTACGTCATAGATTTCCAGAGGAATGAAAAGATTGGTCTTGTAGAAGTGCACCCAGAGTGCTCCTTAGAAGTGACTATCAAGGGGCATTTTCTAATGGACTTTAGATCTGTTATCTGGAGGGACCAATTCCTGGAAAAGGATGATGTATTGACACAATGGTTACAAGAGTAAGTTTAAACTTAGCAATTATTGAGCTCATGCATTAAGTACAGCACAGATTAGCATTTTAGAACTTTGTGGCGTTACTATTAATTGGAACTGACTCATGATATTTAACAAATATTCCTAAAGTATCTTATTTATTTCTGATATCATCCTACAAAAAAAGAGAGATCCTCGGCCTTTTTAAGACTATCCAAGTCAGAATCATTTCATATAACGTCAGGTAACTTTTTCAACTGAAATGAATAAGAACTCATACACACATATTAAATTATCCCATATGTTTTCTGCGACTTGTACATCGGATTGTGGTTCTTGCAAAAATCCCTGAATTAGAGTCTCCTCTCTGACTTTGCTACTCAATTTCCCAAGAGCTAGAATGAAGACATGTAATTTTTCTGCTTTGCTACTCTGGCAAGGAAAGCATTCAATCATCAGTTGGGAATTAGCACGCTATAGCTTCAATTATATTGATTTATCACTAGCAACTTTTAGTACAGAATTTAGTTACAGTCTAACATGCCTTGATAATTAAAACACACTTTGGCTTATTGTTTCCTACTGACTTGTGGGAAAACAAGTAAAGTTACAAAATCTTCATGCATTGTCTGCTTATTTATTTCTGCTAATTATGAATGGGTCTCCCTGTCCCTGGAGCACTATAAGATCCAGATAAATATTATCACTATCATTTTCATCACTGTCTCTATAGATCATTTCTTTCCTACAGCATAATCCTGAACAGTATTGCTCCAAGCTACATTATGAATATGAAAATATAGTGCATACAAGAATGCTGTTTGTCTGTAAAAAGTACAGTTTGAGAATAAAAGAAAGAGACAGCTTCAAAGTCAATGTTCAGAGTGCTCAGTGCTCCATTTCTGCACCTGCTCCCCACTGTTTGATCATGTCTATCTACCCCTGAACCAAGTCAGAATATTGTGTGGTCTCTTTGTTTTCTAATACATTTTAGTCAATAAAAGTGAGAAATTAGATGAGGTAACACGTTATGTTTATTGACTAATTCAATTTATTTAATTATAAATGAATGATTAACTCTTCCCACTTCCACCCCCCACTTCTTTTAGGTCAAGTCACTCTGGTGGCCTGTGGTAAGGAGTTGTGTTGACACCCCAAAAACACTTGGATCAAATCTGCCAGCTGTTCTGTAAATGAAAGATGGACAATCTCCTCTTGTGCAATTTATAGCCACTACAAACCCCTGAAGAGTTAGCTATAAGTCTTTTGTGACTCAGTGGCATATAATAAGCAGCAGTGTGAATGAGTTTCACTAATTGCCAATCCTACTAATTTTTATGGTAAATCTAGGCATAAACATATTACATGTTATGTGCCATAGAGCCAAAAGCTAAATTCAATTTAGCATTTTTAGACATTAGTTTTGTCTTTCACTACATGACTGGATGGGACTATACATATGTGAGATGTTTGTGACCACCAAAGGGATTGTATAGCTTGTTATTAATGTAAATAATATAAGTACTAATTGTGGAGTGGGAGCACACATAAGGTGTGTAAGCTGCTTATGAGGGGATTAGTCAGTTTTATCTTCTTAGCGGGTTTCAGTTGAGCTGGTTCAGAGGCAGAAAATGAAGAACTCACTACCAACAAGAAAGAGAAGAAACAGTGCAGTATGTTTCTTGAACTAGAGATTCCTGAGTGAAACAGAGATTTGGATGTAGTAGTAATGCCAGGAACCAAAGTGTCAGAGAACTGGAGACTGGCTTGATGCATTACTGAAGTAGCTCTGTCACCCCATGCCTCATGAAGCCAGAACTGAGTGCCTTGGCCTAAGTGGGGTGGGGTGTGGGAGATGGGTAAAACACATAATTGTCAGGAATTAAAAAACTTTATAAGTTTTTCTTGTTGTCTTTGAAAGATTATGACCAATTCTAAAGTTTGTTTCTGGAAATTAATGCTAGTTTCTTTCTTTCAGAGGAGCAATTTTATGAGTGAAGTAATGAATGGCTTGCAAAATTAAATGGTCTGCAGTTATCATAGTAATATTTCCAGAATTTGGATCTCTGTGTCTAGGTCACTTATAACCAACATTTTCACTAAAGTTTCAAACATTCCATTTTAGATTCCTCAAATAATCTCTCCCTTCATTAATTTCTCTTCCTTATGCAAACAGATATCTTCCTTCCTATAACTTCCAGATCGCATTATTAGAATTCTTGACTCGCTGCCATCTCTTGAACTTCCCAGTCAAGCAAACCTCACTATTCAAACAGTCGTTTCACAAAGCCTTTAGCTTTCCAATATTTGGGATAATGAGAGTAGAAGATTAAGCTAAGGCAAAGAAAATGGACTTTACAAATTACTGAATTATAATTATATGTCAAGCCTTAGGCTAAGATTTTTAACTCACAGAATGAAATAGATATAATAATACTTTCAAGCAGGTGTGAGTCTTATACACTAAAGACAAATAAACTGAAATGCAGGAAGTTAGCTATATTATGTCATTTCACCCAACGAAGAAATACAGATATTTTATTTAAACACATTTGTATATAAACTTTATGAACTTTGTATGTAAATGAGTTGTTGTTGTTGTTGTTGTTATGTGCTATCGAGTCACTTGTGACTCATAGCAACCCTTTGTACAAGAGCCCTAAACGCCATTCTATCCTGTGCCAACCTAGCCATTTCAAATGCACTCATTCCCACCACTCCAGTCACAAAATCAATGCATCTCATCGAAGGTCTTCCTCTCCTTCGCTGCCCCTTCACTCTACCAAACATGATGTCCCTCTCCAAGGACAAGTCCCTCCTTGCAAACTGCCCAAAGCATGTCAGACAAAGCCTCAGAATCCTTGACACCAAGGAGCCTTCCGGCTTCACCCTCTCCAGGACAAACCTGTTTGTTCTCCTAGCAGTCCATGGTATATTCAACACTCTTCTCAAGCACCACAGCTCAAAGGCATCAATTCTCTTTCTATCATCCCTATTCACTTTCTAACTTTCTGATGCATAGCATGTAATTACGAAGACTATAGCCCTGATCAGGCGCACCTGTAAATGAAACAGAAAATAAAATAAAATTTAAAAAAACAAACAAGAAAAACAATAAAATAAATTATTACTATGGCCTTCTAAGATGAAGAATCACCACTTGACTCAGTTTGTTCTACTATGGTGGTTTGCATGTTACTATGCTGTTGAAAGCTATGTCACTGGTGTTTCAAATACTAACATTGTTAGGTACAAAGTATTGAGGTACAGAGAGAGAAAAAAAAGAAGCTAGTCCTAAAAAACAAACAGGCCTTTATTGTGTGGTCTGAGAGGGAAGCCAAGGGACTGACTAACAGAGTAGATCAAAACGCCTCCCTGCCAGTCAAGGGCAGTTTCTTTTTATAGGGGTTTTATGGAGGACTAAGGAAGATAATATTTTTCTCTGAATTTGTGGCTGTTCATCAACTTGGGTTTGGGCTTTTGTGATCAGGCCCAGAACCATATCAGGATCCATTGTCTGGTCTAGTTTTTGATCTCGTGCGCTTAGATGTTATCAGATTCCTCAAGGAGTTATCAGGTCCAGGGGACAACTGCAACATTCTTGACAATCTCTCTAAACATTAGTACCCATGAATTCAGCAGAGCTTCCAGACTAAGCCAAACTAGTAAGAAGCATATTGTCGTTGTTGTGTACTGTAGAGTCAGAATTGACCCACAGCCAACACTTCAGCAGGTTTTTAAAGGCAGTTAATTATGTGGGAGGAGATTGCCCATCCTCCACAGAGCAGCTAGCTGTATCCATGGCCTTGAACCTCGTGCCTTTGGGATTGCAACACAGCTTCTTGGCACCAGACCACCAGAACTCCCTAGAAAGAAGTATATGACAGTCAAATTTGGGGGAAAAAAATAACCTACCAGGCAAACCCTTATTAATAGCAGTGGAACACTGTTTGACATAGTGCTGAAAGAGAAGCGTCTCAGGTTGTTGGCTACAGTAAGGGGAATCAAACACAGCAGTGATTGTGAAGATGAAACAGGATTAGGTAATGTTTTATTCTGTGGTCCATGGGGTCGCTATCAGTTGGAATCTACTGAACCACACCTAACAACAACAACAACTAGAATTGATCAAAATAAATTGAAGAGAAGGCAAATAGATGTTAGGTCTGAGAGGTGGATGCAGAGAGGCAAAGAAGAGATGTTTTCATTAATAGAACTCTTACTGGTTTTCAGGGAGCTCTGCTGGTTAAGTGATATGAAGTTGCACTGCAAGCACAAAGACAAATGCTTTGGATCCACCAGCTGCTCCATGGGATAAAGATCTGAAAATCTATTGTGTGAATGTCCCATAATTTCTCAATCCGTTTGTTTGTGCTTGAACATTTGGGCTGTTTCTACGTTCTTGCAATGGTGAATAATGCTGCTATGAACATTGGTGTAAAAAAATCTCAGTTTGTGTCTCAGTTCTCATATTCTTAGGGTATATTCCAAGTAGTGGAATGGCTGAGTCATATGGAATTTCTATGTTCAGCTTCTTGAGGAAGTACCAAACTGCTTCCAGAATGGTTGCACCATTTTACAATCCCATCAAAAATGTATGAGTTCCTTTCTCATCAAATCCTCTCCAGCATTTACTTGTTGCCCTGTTAAACTTTGCCACTGTATTTGTACACCAATGTTCATAGCAGAATTATTCACATGGAAATAGCCCAACTGTCCAACCACAAACAAATGGATTGAGAAATCATGGTACATTCACACAATGGAATACTATGCAGCATGCAGGAGCAATGATTTTGTAAATTATTACCTAACTTGGGAGGGACTGGAGAGAATTATGCTGAATGAACTCAGTTCTACAAGAATAAATATTGTATAAAACTATTATTATAGAATAAGTATAAGGATCCAAGAGGAGTGGGAAAGGCTGGAAGCAGAGGAATATGGATGTGCATGGGGCAGGGGGAATTAATCATTGGGTTGTACAATTTGACGGGTGAGGGAGTGAGGGAAACTGAAAGAATTTGTTCAAATTTGTATTTGAATTTTGAAAAAACCTAGTAGGAAAGAAAAAAAAAATCTAAAACCAGCAGCGCGAGGGCAGCACAGCGCGAGGGCGGCTCAGCGCGAGGGCGGGGCTGCCAGCCGGGGGAACGCC
>NW_006400154.1:450384-466524 GCF_000299155.1 Elephantulus edwardii
TTTATGAAAATTAATAAAATATAATTATAGAAAAAAAAATCTAAAACCTCACTAGAGGGAGAACTCTAAGTCAGCTCTGATTCAAAAGGAAATTTAAAAAAGACCAAACCAACCATTTTTCAGACCTTTATTGAAGTCTGAAAAGTAATATTAAGACAAGAGATAGCTAGGATTGTAGAAGAAATACATGGAGAGAGAGGGAGGAGAGAGAGAGACAGAGACAGACAGAGAGAGAGATATTTAATGAGAATCCAGTTTTACACAGTATCAGATTAAATTATGAGCACTCTGATTATGAAAACAGAAGAAATAACAAAGGAATAACAACCAGGAGCTGTAGAATTTCAGTGTGGCTACATAAAATCATAATCATCTGTTGTCCATTCACACTTAATTAGCATGTAGCCCAAAAGTAATTATCCGTATCATTAAGTACACACTATTAGATTAATTTAGGTACAATTTAGTCTATTGGAGCTGTAAAATGTAGTTTACAGTGTGTCTGCCTTTATCATTTGTGGCTCATGTAACATAACAATCCACTGAAAGTTAAAAAGTGTTAGAGGCTGTGTGATTATGGAGTTTTATGATATTGTGTTGCCTAATCAGTTTTATAACCTTATATAACTAATGGATGTGCAGCTGTTAATCTGGCTATATATTTCTTCTGCTAAAATATTTCAAAAAAGAGAAAAAAATATCTTCTTTAATGGAAGAAGTAAAATTTGGTAATTATTTTTTGAACTTCAATTTTTCGCACCATTGTCATTTTTTAATAATATCTCAAATTCAGAATTTGGGAAGATTCCGTGTGAAAAAACAATGTATATAAACTTTGTAAATAAACGGTATAAATTATTTTTTTTCTTAAAAAAAAAGTACTTGGCCAACAAGTAAAATCAAGTTAATTATGGCTTCCTCTCTCTGAAAGATAAAATTCAGACTTTTATTATTTGGTTTTGTATTCTGAAATGTATTAAATTTAATATTAAAATAAGGAAGACTCAGGTTAATAGCTGTTCTATGAACATAAATGGAGTAAGACATTGTAATGTGACTTACTTGTGAGCACTGATGGGTTTTTAGATTAAATCATAATGCTTAAACTACCAAATGCCATGACCATTCCATCTCTTGACTCATTCCTTCATATACCAAATATGCATTAATAGTAATTCTTAACAATACTCAAAGTCATCTTGAAGATTAAATTGTATAATCCACTTAATATTTTGCATGTGGTTTCTTCCAAACTTTAATTGCTCAATATATATGAACAACTGCTAATGAAGGATTCTATTTTTCTAGTTTTAATTCTTTTTTAGGTCTCCCTGTCATTTAATAAACATCAATGACAGAAAAAGTAGCTTAAAAATTATTGTGCAAAAAGCTTGAAAACACAACTTATTAAAAGAACTATTAAAAAGTCTGTTGGATTAAAATTAGTCATGAAAAAGCTATCTGCTGTTCAAGTTGCAAGTGAATACTTTTGGTAGATTTCTGGTATTCTACTAATTGAGAAGCTTTGAAGAAAGCAATCTTGGAGCAGCAATAGATAAGTAATCTGGGAAGTATGCTTTAAAATAAGGTTAAAGCACAAGCTTGAAAATTATTGCTAAGGGAATGCACGTCTTTATTTCACTTTTATTTGCCTTGACTTTACCATTGGTGCCTTTAAAGAGTGACTCTAACATGATTTATAACGTCCATTCTTGTTACGATGCTCTAACATTCTCACAAATCTAAAGGACTGTGACTCAAACTGGAGATAAGGTAAAAGAATTGTTCTACATTATTTTAGGACAAGACTAATTGATGGAATTCATGGAGATACATTGTACTTCTATTGTTGTTGCTGTTGTTATGTGTTCTCTAGTCACATGCAAAGCATAGAGACCCAATGTACAATAGCTCTGAACCTTGCTCTATCCTGAGCCTACATTACTGTCTCTGACACACCTACTGCCATTACCCCAGTCACTGAGTCAATCCATACCATCAAGGGTCTTCCTCTCCTGCTCTGTCCCTCCACCCTCCTCCACCCTCCCAAGCATGATGTTCCTTTCCAAGGACTGGTTCCTCCTTGCAAAGTACTCAGAGTATGTCAGACAGAGCTTCAGAATCCTTGCCTCCAAGGAGCAGACTGGTTTAACCCTCTCCAGGCTTAACCTGTTTGTTCTCCTGGCAGTCCATGGTATATTTAATACTCTCCTCCAGCACCACAACTCAAAGTATTTAATTCTCCTTCTATCATCTCTAGTCATTGTTCAGCTTCCTGATGCATAGCAAATAATTGCAAAGACCATGGCCTGTGTCAGTCTCACTTTAGTCTACATACTGACATCATTGTTTTTCAGTACTCTGGAGAAGTCCCTGGCAGCAAACTTTCTCAATGCAATTCATCATTTGATTTTCTGGCTGCTGGTACCAAGAGTGTTGATTGTGGCACCAAGCAAACTTAAGTTGTTAACAATCTCAATTTTTTTCACCCTCTACCAATAGGAATGTGGCATCAGCATTGGAGGAAGACTCATCAACAACTTGCATTATGAAAATGACACAATCTTGCCTGCCGAAACTGAGGAAGACCTGAGACATTTGCTGCAGTAGATAAAGGACTGCAGCCTTCAATATGGATTGAAGTTCAACATCAAGAAAACAAAGAGTCTCAACTCTGGGCTGAATAGCAGCATCGTGATAGATGGTGAAGAGACTGAAATTGTTTACACCTTCAATTTGCTTGGCTCCACAATCAATATTAAAATCACAATTTAAAAAAGGGGGGGAAAACCCATATGAGATTAAGTCCCATCACTCTTGCCTCTGAGAAATATCCTGTTGCATTTCCTCCAAGACAGACTTGCTCTTTGGGCAATCTATGAGCTATACAGTGTGCTTCTCCAACACGACAACTCCAAGGAGTCAATTCTTCTTTAATCATCTTAATTCACTGTCAAACTTTCCAATGCATAGAAAGCAATTGAAAATACCATGGCTTGGATTAGAATCACTTTAGTCTTTAAAATGAGGAACATTGTGCCTAGAAATATGGAGATACATTGAAAGAGAGGATGATTCTCAGTCAGATGGCTCGACACAGTGGCTGCAGCAATGGGCTCAAATATATTAGAGGTAATTAGGATGGCACAGGATAGGACAGGGCTCAGTTCTGTTGTTCAAATCTTGCACCTAACAGCAACTCTTTATCACTTTGGAAAGTTCTTTGACAGCAGATTTTCCCCATGCAATGCCTCTGTTGACTTCTTACCTGTTGTTACTACTGGTGCTTATTATGAGTTCAATTAAAAGAATCATTAACAGCTTCAATATTTTCTTCTTCTACCATAATATTGCCTATTAGTCCAGTAGTAAGGATTTTGTTTTCTGTTGCTGGGTGATAATTCGTACTGATGGTTATAATCTTTGATATTCTATAAAGTTCTTCAAATCTTTTTACTTTCTGTAATGTAAGTAATATGTGTCTGTTAATGTATAACACAGGTTGTTGGTGAGTTGATCCTCATGTCATATACATCTTCATACAGTCCAGCTTCTCAATTTACTTGATTAACATACAGATTGATCAGGAAGGGAAAAAGAATTCACCCTGACATACATACTCTGATTTTAGATCTTTAAATGCTCCATTTTTTAAAATTTTATTTTTTTAATTTTAATGAACATTTACAGAGATTTTGGATTTCCATTCATTCATTGTTGCACTCTTTTCTCTACCCTCCCGCAGTTCATTCCTTTCTCTTTTTTTTTCCTCCCCTTAAAAGTCTGTTTTAATTGTCCCATTGCCACAGTGCTTGTCAAAACCAGTTTTGATCACTCTCCTTTGTCAGTGTGTCCTTTGCCATTCCCTATCACTCCTCCCTAAATACTCCATTTTTCTGTTTAGACAAATGAACTTTTTGATCCACTTAAAGGTTTTGATAAACATAATTAAATATTCTGAAATTCCCATTTTTCTCAGTATAAGTCTGCATCAAGGATGTTTCCTATCTCCATATCTTTTCAATCCATATGCATAACAGATTATCTGAGAGGTTGGGCTCTGTGAGGAAAAATGTGGCATCAGGATTGGAGGTAGACTCATCAACAATCTTCATTATGCAGATGACGCAACCCTGCTTGCTGAAATGAGGAGGACCTGAAGTGCTTGCTGCAGAAGGTCAAGGACTACAGTCTTCAATATGGATTGAAACTTAACATCAAGAAAACAAAGATTCTCACCACTGGGTCAACTGGAAGCATCATGATAGAGGCTGAAGAGGTTGAGATTGTTAATAGCTTCAGATTGCTTGATTCTACAAACAACATTCTTGGTACCAGCAGCCAGAAAACTAAAAGACGAATTGCATTGGGAAAGTCTGCTGTCAGAGACCTCTCCAAAGTACTGAAGAGCAACAATGTCAGTTTGGAAACAAAGTTGAGACTGATACAGGCCATGGTCTTTGCGATGCATCAGAGAGCTGAACAATGATGAAGGATGATAAAAAGAGAATTGATGTCTTTGAGTTGTGGTGCTGGACAAGATTATTGAATATACATACCATGGACTTCTACAAAAACAAACAAGTTTGTCCTGGAGAAGGTGAAGCCAGGCTGCTCCTTGGAGGCAAGGATTCTGAAGCTTCATCTGACATACTTTGGACACGTTGCAAGGCGGGATCAGTCCTTGAAGAGGGATGTCATGTTTGGAAGGGTGGAGGGACAGGGTAAAAGAGGAAGACCCTCGATGAGATGGATTGATTCAGTGACTGGGGTAATAGGGGTAGGTATATGAGAGACAATAAGGGTCAGATAAGGTCAGTTCCAAATCTGGTACAGAACAACCACCACAGCATGTCCAGAGTATGCGAGATGAAGGTGAAGGAAGTGTCCTCATCCCTACCTCCAGAGAGAATGCTGGCTTCTCTTTTTACCACCAGCTGCTCTGGCAGACAAGGATGGGCAGTCTCCTCCCATGTGATTATCTGCCTCTGACAACCTGCCGGAGGGTCAGATATGGTCAGTTCCAAATCTGGTACAGAACAACCACCACAGCATGTCCAGAGAGACAATAAGATTGGCACAGGATAGAACAGGGTTTAGAGCTGTTGTACATAGGGTCACTGTGAGTTGCAGGCAACTTGATGGCACATAACAAAACAAGTCTTAATTTGTAATGATCCACACAGCCTTTGCATAGTCAAAAACTTAAGTAAACATCTTTTTAGTATTCTCTGCTTTCAGTCAAGACCTCTTAGTGTTTTTCAAGCTGAAAGACCTAAAGAACAAATTCAAGGCTTATATTACACTACTGAAGGATTTTCTGAGGAAAATTTTTGATGATGTAGAAAGTACCAAAAGACGATGGAAGGAATGAAGAAAGGCAGTATACCAAAAATAATTGACACTGAATCATTTCTGGAGGTAGCATATAATCGATAAACAATAGTAAAGAAGAAAAGTTGAACTGAGGCATTTCAATTAACATGTTTCAACAAATTGACACAACCATGGACATGCTCACTATGACAGAAAATTTGGAAGACAGTTCCTTGGTCACCTGCATGAAAGAGAATCACATTTTTCCCCCCATTTAAAAAAAAAAAGGCGATCCAATAGAATGTGGAAATTATCAAGCAATATTATCAATAGTATAAGCAAGTACAGTACGGCCATTGACAGGGAAATGTCAGAAATTCAGAAGAGGCTGCGGCAGGGAGGATATCATTGTTGATGTCAGATAGATCTTGGCTAACAGCCACGAATACCAGATAGATGTTACATCAAAGTAGATCACATGATTATCTGATTTGAAATGTTTATTACAGTTCACTAGTGCATAGAATATTGATTTTCCAGTGTTCCATTTTATTTTTCATAACATCAATATTCCTAGATTTGTGCTTCATATATTTATTGCTTCAATTATTAATGGATTTTGCAGATGCTTCTAATTTTGAGCCATTCCACACTAGTATATGAAGAGCTTGAAAGCTTTATTTAATTCACATTATTAAGGTTGACTCTACTTTGAGAAATATTTTGAGTGTTTTTCAAATCTAAGTGGCTCATCTTCTGGTATTACATTAGAAAATGTTCTGCTGCTATTCATAAAGTTTTCATTGACTTTTTCCCCCCAAGTGAGTTCTCGTGGCTTAGTTGTAAGGAGTTGCACTGCCGGCATAGAGGTCTGAATCCATCCACTGCTCTGAGGGAGAAAGATGGGCAATCTTTCACGATAAGATTTGGTTTTGTGTGCCATCAAGTCACAATCAACCCATAGCTGACCCTCCAGTGGGTTTTCAGAGACAGCTAATTTCACAAGAGGAGATTTCCCAGCTTTCTCACACAAAGCAGCTGGTGAAATCGATCCATGTACCTCTGCTGTGGCAGTGAAATTTCTTACCATTAAGCCACCAGAACTCCTGAGAGATTGTCTCTGAAAACCTCCTGGAGAGTCAGCTCTGAGTTGATTCCAACTTGATAGTACATAACATTTTTTAGAAGTACATCACTAGATTTGTCTTCTTAGTCTTTCTTAGTGTGGGTATTTACTTACTGCCACAATGTCTGGAGTCTGTGCTGACTTATAGAGAACCTCCAAAGGGTTTTTCTAGAAAGAGCTGGTCCTTGAAAAAGATATTACGATGAGAAAGCTAGAGAGTCATCAAAAGAAAGGAAGGTTCTCAAGAAGATGTATTAACACAGTAGCTGTGACAATACGAGGTGGACATCATAATGATGGCACAGAATAGGGCAAGTTTCCAATCTGTTGCACACAGAGTCGTTATGAGTAGAGTCAACTCTATGGGCACTTAACAAACAAAAATATATTACAATGAGAAAAAAAATGCTCCTCTTTCTCCCTGGGAGCCCCTGGTGAATTCAAACTACTGAAGACACATGGCCTTAGGTTTAGCAGTGAATCTTGAATGAAATGTGCCAACAAAGCTTTCTTCCTTACTCTAAAAATTTCACTAAAACCTTTTAGCACACACAACTCTGTTGGTATTTGAATACCAGGGGCACAACTTCAAGTATCATAGGAAGACCCAAGCCACTGCTGTATCACAAACTGAAAGACAAGTTACAAATGGTTACTATTACTTAAAACTTACTTAGCTTTCACAAAATAAGAAGCTCATAATCTAAGATTAAAAAACTCAAAGGATAATCTTCACATGTTGCTGTTGTTGTTGTTTGTTGTTATGTATGGTCGAGTCACCTGTAACTCATAACGACCCTATGTACAAGAGCCCTAAACTCTGCCCTATCCTGTGCCAAAAATCTCACCATCTCTGACACACTTGCCCCCATTATTACTCAGTCACTGAATCAATCCATCTCATCGAGGGTCTTCCTCTCCTGGGCTGTCCCTCCATCCTCCCAAGCATGATGTCCCTCTCCAAGGACTGGTCCCTCCTTGCAACATGTCCAAAGTATGTCAGACAAAGCTTCAGAATCCTTAACTCTGGGGAGCTCTGGTGGTCTAGTGGCAAGGAGCTGCAACTACAATCCCAGAGGCTCACAGTTCGAATCCACCAGATGCTCTGCCGAGGAAGGAGGGACAATCTCCTCCTGTACCAGTCAGATCTGATTTGACGGTACATGCACACAAAAATAATAAAATTAAAAAAACAAAAAAAGAATCCTTAACTCCAAGGAGCAGCCTGGCTTCAACCTCTCTAAGATAAATCTGTTAGTTTTCCTAGCAATACATGGTATATTCAATACTTTTCTCCAACACCTCAGCTCAAAGACATCAGCTCTCTTTCTATCATCTGTGGTCATTGTCCAGCTCTCCTATGCATAGCAAGTGATTGAAAAGACCCTGAGATGGATCAGGCACACCTTAGTCTCTAGACTGACATCTTTGCACTCCAGCACTTTAGAGAGGTCTCTAACCACAGACTTTCCCATTGCAATATGTCTTTTAATTTCCTGGCTGCTGGTGCCAAGAGTATTGACTGTGGATCCAAGCAAACCAAAACTGTGAACAATCTCAAACTCTTCACCATCCATTACGACACTGCCAATTGGCCCAGTGGTGAGAATCTTTGTTTTCTTGATATTGAGTCTCAATCCATACTGAAGACTGCAGTCCCCCACCTTCCACAGCAAGTGCTTCAGGTCCTCTTCAGATTCAGCAAGCAAGGTTGTGTCATCTGCATAACACAGATCATATCTAGGCTTATGTGAATAAGAAAGTATCTCATTTTTCATCAAAATTTTCAAATACCCATGGGTACAAACTATCTATTTATTTAACTAACATTTTTGTCCATGAATCCAAAAGTTAAAATATAAAGCAATATTTAAGAACCTATTTCAATAGGTTATTTCTTTGAAAACATCTATCCACAGACATTTTTTTTTATTGAGAAACCTTATTTTAAAATGGACTGTTAGGCTAGACTTCAAAAATAGCCAGCCAGATGAATGAAATGATTCAATATCTAAAAAATCTTTACATTATTTCTAATTAACCAGACATGTAGTTGAACATATTTTTTTATACCATCTAGTTTTCTAGCTATGTTTAAATATATATATATATAGTTAGATCAGCATTAAAAAATTTTTTAGGTAAATACTTTCTTCATATAATAAATTTTTACTTTGCAGTATGATTGTAAATAATTATCAAAACACTAATATAATTGTCTTTCAATACATATGTGTATGTGCAAATAATATTGACATACCCACCTACTTATTAAACCCATGAGCATGCAAATACCTACTTAGTTAAGAGACCACAAATGAGCCCAAATGTACATTTGACAAAGAGGTCAACCTCCTCTGAGCTTCTGTTTAATTTGAATAACATCACTGGCAGTAAAAGTAAGGACAGTATTGCCAAAGTCAATATCCTAGAACTCGCTGTCTATATAACAGCTTTCTCTGCGCTAATAGTGTTTATGCCATCTGTCTGTTTCCAATTAAAGTCCATTCTTGATCCAAAGACCAGATGTTCCATATTGTGGAACTGTTTTGTTACCCTCTCTCTCCTTCAAAATTAGTGTCTTTCCTCCAGGGTTGTTACAGTTTTTATTCTCTCTTTTGTAATATCAAAGACAGATATCCCCTACATGTTTTCAAGTTATGGAGTAGGTTTCCCATTTCCTTTTATATCATGTAGTCTCCAAAGTAAGTATTCTGCATTTATTTACATTTAAAACTCATTTAATGTTTCTTCATTCATTCTTCCATTTTATCTGACTTTTTTTGTATTCTAACTGTAAAATAAGAAATTTAAGAATGTATGTATGAAAAAAAAATTACTGGCTGAATACTCTCACAATGACCCCATGCGACAGAGTAGAACTTCCACAAAGGATTTTCATGGTTGTAATCTATTTTTTTGGAAGGAGGAGTGGCATCCACTTTCATAATAGCTTGCCTCTGGAAACCCTATGAACCTGGAGAGAGGATGAAAGGCACCCAAGCGTCGAGGACTCTCCTTCATAGGGTTGCTATGAGTTGCCTGCAACTCAACGGCACTGAACAACAACAATCTATTTTTGCTTTATTTTATAGGAGAAATGCATTTTATTAAGAAAATTATGTATAAAAGTAATTTTAACTAACTGATCTTTAATTCCTTCACTTGTAAAATACACCTATTAATATCTGCCTCAAATATACTTTGGTTATTAAATAAGATGGAGCAAGCATCTACCATGAGTTCTGGTATATAACAGTGCTTTTCATATTTGTCCATATTTCCAATAGTAATTCCAGGCAAATTGAACTATGCCCATTTGCAAACAAGAAAATAAAATTGAATTTCAAGGCTAGATTAGCTTCCAATTTAACAACCTATTCAGGTGTTATTGATTACCCTTATCCCAGGGGAAAGTTTTAAAAGCTGTTCTTAATGATGATTTCAGGATGTTAGTAATCTCAAGAGCTTGGCATTTTACCATTTCATGAAGGATAAATGTGTGACAGCTGCTATTTTTAATCATTATTTTATCATTGGCATCGTTGAGCAGGCTGGTGATTCTTTGGAAGTGTCCTTGTACTGCTTCTATTGTCATAATTGAGTTGACTATTTTTTCTGGCATAAGCATCAGGTTCTAAATTCCTGTCACATTTATAGAATTCAGGTTTCAAAACCCAAAAATCCTTCATTATTTTAGTAAGGATGTAAAAGTAATTAAATTTTAGAACATAGAACGTGAAAAAGTTAGTATCAACCTTCTAATGCCTCCAAAGCATATTTCTCCCTATTCTAGAAGTGGCTGCCTGTTCATTTATTCAATGGACGATTTCTAGATAAAGACTAAGGTTTTCATGTAGTTGCTGAGATCTAAGAAAGGGTCTCATGCTATGCTCAGAGGCATGTATTTGAATCTTTTTACACTTTCTTGAAAACAAAGCTTATCTCTATATGGTCTTAGATGTATCTTTTTTTGGAGGGACAGGGGAAGGATCATATTGCTAAGATATTCAGCAAGTTTACTAATGTTATTATTGTTAATGTGTATCATAGAGTTGGGACCAAATCATAGCTGACCTTCTGTCAGTTTTGTTGTTGGTGTTGTTTTGTTTTGCTTTTTTAGAGGTAGTTATTCACAGGGGAGGAGATTGCTCATCCTTCTCCTGCAGAGCAGCTCGTGGCCTTGAACTCTGTCCCTTCCAGATTGTAGTGCAGCTCCGCTAGACCACCAAAGCTCTATTTATGTATAAGAACACTGAACGTTTGAAAAGGAGAAAATGTTTATTGTGTTGTTCCTTATTCTAGTTTTGTTTTGTTTTTTTTTATTCCCTCAGTCAACACTCAGCCTTTGTTCCCAGTGCTACCAAGTTTTCTTCTGGGATTACCAAATATCCAAATTTTTCCCATAATAAAAATCAAGATGAAGTAAGTTTTCCAAGGTATTTTCTCTATTAAGAGGTCACTTCTTCACCTTAGAGGTTAAAGTTGTCCGGTTCTTTGTTGTCTTCATGTCTGTTCCCTGGGCTCAAGTCTATTGTTGAAGCCATAATGTATTTTGAGTGCTTTCCAAACTAGAGGGTCCATATTTCAGCACTATATCAAACAATAAGCTGTGTAATCCTAGGTTTTTCATTAGCTGATGTTCTAAAGATAGTCAGACTTTTTAGTTTAGTTTTTGTCAGTCTGGAAACTGCAAAATCCTGTCCATCATGAGTGATCCTACTTGCATTTGAAATATGAATGGTAAAACTTCTGGCATCTTAGGAATAGGCAAGATATTAGAATAGCATAAACACAAGATAGATGGGTCTTTTTATTACCTCCTCTGCATTTCTATCCTTTGTACTGCAATTTATGTTTTATTTAATAGAAATAAATCCCTTTGGGAAGATAACAAAGCTTATCTTTGTGCCCCTATAGCATTGAGCATAATGGTGAAGTGTCATTTGTGAATTACATCTACTGATTAATTTCTGAACCTGCACTAAGTAAAGTTCCTTGTGTTCTGACTCCTTTCCACAAATAAAACACAATTCTTACTGTTACAATCTTTTGAGTTTTGCTATATTCTGGAAATTAATCTAATAATTTATTAAGAGCTTTAAATTGTTCCTTGCTTAAATAGCTATTTTAACTTAGCCTAATTTTTATTTTATTATGCCTAAAATATTTGTAAGAGAAGCATCTCAAGGTAAAGTTGTTCTTACTTGTTTTGAATCAAACTATAAACGATAGATTTATTTCTACAAAGACCGCTAAAGGCAGCGTGGGATGATTCCATTAAAATTCACTATGAACAGTGATCATCCATTCTCACATGATAGAGTATATAAATCACCCTGAGTTGTTTTGATGTTTTAATGCAGATTTCTTTTCCCCCACCTTCTGAGATTCATTTTATAGGTGTGAGTTGCAGAAAACTTGGTGTTCACAGGGACTTGTTTGATTCTGATGTCGCTAGTCAGAGGATAAGACAGAAAGAAATGCTCCTTTAGAAATCTTAGGATGATTGCTCCCAAAGTTAAGAATTACTGTCCACAAATAGTGATTAAGATGGCTTTATAATTTTCAAAGGCTTTAGGGTGTTTTATTCCATCCTTTACCATAAAATATGAATATAGTGTGCTTTAAAACTTTGATGCAGAAAGGATATAAAAAACAACTGAAATATTTTTTTAAATTAAATTTTATTAGTTTTAATGAACATTTACAGGGATTTTGGGTTTTCATTCCTTCATTGCTGCACCATTCTCTCTACCCTCCTCCCCAGTTTGTTCTTCTTCCCCCGCCATCCGAATGTCTGTTTTAATTGTCCAATTGCCACAGTGCTTGTCAAAGTCAGTTCTGATTAATCTCCTTTGTCAGTGTGTCCTTTGCCATTCCCCATCACTCCTCCCTGAGAGAGACTTCACCCTGATTCATAAGGAAAAGGGGATGGCGTATTCTCTTAGCTACTTCCTGCTGAAAAGGGACGCTGTGGGTTTCAGGGTGAAGATCTTCTCTCACTACTCTAAAGGGTCCCTTTGGCAGTAGGAAACACATAGACTATTATGGAGATTGATTTTGGAATTTAGATGCACTCTTATTAATTGTGCTTAGCCGTACATGTTCATATCCTTGAAGATGTATCATGGGGGTGTTGCAACCTAGAAGACACAAATTTGACTAACAAGTTATAAGTACATGAGTCAAAAATTATGGAAAAGTAAAAGAAAAGATTCTTTCATTGTTTAACAACTGAAATCTTAAGAACAGCATTATTGAAAAATTAAGAATTATGTGCTTAACCACTATTTAAACACTTGAAACCAGCAGTCAGGTGATCAGAAGATGTATTGCACTGTGAAGGTCTGCAGGCAAGGAACTACCCAAATTATCAAGGAGTAATGATGTCATTGAGGACAAAGGTCTTTTCAGTTACTTGCTATGCATCTGAGACCTGAAATGAATAAGGATGGCAAAAGAAGAGTTGGTAACTTTGAGCTGTGATATTGGAAAAGAGTGATGTACTACAAAAAAACAAATCCACAAGAACCAAAATTTGACCTTGAGTCTAACCCTCCTAAACTTCAAAATCATCTCAAGAACCAGTTTGACCTGTTGAACATAAACACAAGATAAGCTGTGGGGGAATATCAAGAATATCATCTATGAAGAATACAAAAGGTCATTAAAAATACAGAGGAGGGAGGTAAGACCGAAATGGATGTCAGAAGAGAATGAACATTGCACCAAAAAGCTAAAGTAATGGGAAAGAAGAGGCTGAGCAGAAGATGTCAAAGGGCAGCTTGATAAGACAAAGCAAATTATTACAGCAAAATGTTCAAATAGCTGGAGTCAGAAAATCAAAAAGATTAACTTATTCAGCATTTCCTTTTTAAATTTTTTTTATTCATTTTAATGATCATTTACAGAAACTTCGGATTTTCATTCATTCATTATTGCATTTTTCTCCCTGTGCACCCCCCACCCCCAGCTCACTCCTCTCTTTGAAAAGTAAAAGAAAAATTCTTTCATTGGTGTATAATCCCCCTCCCCAAGTGTACGCCACTATGCAGCCTTCATTCTGGACTCTTGTCATGACCATAACAAACAATAGTATCTCGTTTTCAAACAGTTCACTCCCTCATCTGTTTCAATGCAGTATACATAATTTATCCAATCTTTCTCAGTCTCGCCAGAAGCCTGATATCAGTCCCATTCTACAACAGTGGCATTATGCAGTATTTGTCCTTTTGTGATTGAGATACTTCATTCAACATAATGTCTTCCAGGGTCACCCATTTTGAATAATATTTCATGAGTTCCTTGTTTTTCAGTACTGCATAGTATTCTATTGTGTTACTATTATCAGAGCTTCTCTATCCATTCATTTGTTGATTGATGGTTATTTGGGTTGTTTCCAGCTCTTTGCTCTTGTGAACAAAGCCACAATAAACATGGTGTGCATATGTCCGCGTGGGTGGCGGTTATGGTTTCTTTAGGGTACATTCCCAGTAGTGGAATTGCTGGGTCAAATGGTACTTCTATTTGGAATTTTTTGAGAGAGTGCCGTGCAGTATTCCATAGTGGTTGCACAATTTTACACTCCCATTGAATAAGGGTTCCAGTTTCTCCACAACCTGGCCAGCAGTTGATGTTTGCTGTTCTGTTAAGTTTTGTTATTCTTTTCTTCTCTCTCTGTGTGTGTGTGTGTGTGTGTGTGTGTGTGTGTACCGTCAAATCACCGTCAAATCAGATCTAACTGGTACAGGAGGAGATTGTATCTCCTTCTCCAGCAGAGCATCTGGTGGATTTGAACCTTGCACCTCTGGGATTGCAGTACAGCTTCTTGCCACTAGGCCACCAGAGCTCCCTAAGTTTTACTATTCTTAATGGGGTGGGATAATATCTCATAGTTGTTTTGATTTGCATCTATCTTAGAGCTAGGGATTTTGAACATTTCTTCGTGTATTCTTAGATGACGTGTCTGTTCATATCCTGTGCCCATTTTCAATTGGGTTATTTACCTTTATCTCGTTGTGGTGCTCAAGTATTTTATAAATTCTAGATATAAATCCCTTATCTGACATGTTATTACCAAATGTTTTTCCCAATTTGTGTCTTCCATTTTTACTCTGTTGGAGAAGTTTTTAGATGTGCATAGGGATTTGATTCTTGGAAGGTACCATTCATCTCTTATTGTCTTCTGGTTGTAGATTTTTCAGGATGCTTGTAAGACTGTTTATGTTGTGGATTAGGACTTCTAGAGTTCTTCCAAGCTTTTCTTTAATGAAATGTATAGTCCTTGGTTTTAGTCCTAGGTCCATGATCCATTTTGAGTTTGTTTTCATGTATGGAGGTGTGGATCTTACTTGAGTTTCTACATAGATTTTCAATTTTGCCAACACTATTTGTTAAAAAGACTCATCTCTTTGTAAAAATTCAATTGACCATAGGTAGATAGGATGATTTCTGGATTCTCTATTCTATTCCATTGATCTGTGTATCTGTCAATATACAAGTACCATTCTGTCTTGACCACCATGGCAGAGTAGTAGTATTTGAAATCAGGAAGTGATATGCCTCCTACCTTTATTCTATTTTTAAGGAGTGCTTTGCTTATTCGGGGCTTCTCTCCATTCCAAAGAAACCAGAAATTGCCTTTTCCATCTCACTGAAGAATGAGATTGGTATTAGTATTTGGATTGCATTGAATGTATAAATTGCCTTTGGTAGTATTGCCATTTTCACAATATTGAGTCTTCCTATCCATTAGCAAGGGATATTCTTCCAGTTCTCCAGGTCTCATTTTGGTTTTTGTAGTAATGTTTTATGATTTTCTTTGAATAGATCCTTTGTGCTTCTGGTTAGATTTACTCCTAAGTATTTAATCTTGTGATTAGCTATTGTGGAGGGTATTGTTTTTCTTAACTCCAGTTCTGTATTTTCTTTGTCAAGGTAAAGAAATCCAATTGATTTTTGTATCTTGATCTTATATCCTGCCACTTTGCTGAATTGGTCGACTATGTCCAGTTGTTTCCTTGCTGAATCATTAGGATTTTCTAAGTATACTGTCATATCATCTACATAAAGAGATAATTTTACCTCCTCTTTGCCAATTTGGATACCTCTTATTTCCTTCTGTTACCTTATTGCTGTCGCTAAGGCTTCCAATACCATATTGAATAGAAGTGATACTGGACATCCTTGTCTAGTTCCTCTTCTCAACGGGAGTGCCTTTAATCTCTTTCTATTGAGAACAATATTTGCTCTAGGGTTTACATATATACTTTTTACTATGTTGAAGAAATTACCCTCTAATCCCATTTTGCTGTCATTCAGAATTTCTTAAGCTGAAAAACTGAAGAACAAATCCAAGCCTTAAGTTGCAATACATAAAGATTCAATGGTCAAAATATTGAATGATCCAGGAACCACCAAAAGAAGATGTACCACTGTACCACCAAGAATTGGCTGACACAGAAGAATTTTGTGAAACAATACACGATCAAGGTACAATGATGTTAAAGAAGAAAGTTCAAGTTGTGCTGAAGAAATGGAGGTAGGGGAAGGCCCCAGAAATTGATGACATACCAATTGATATATTTTGATAAACAGAAGCAGCCCTGGATTTGCTCACCAGGTTGTACCAAGAAATCTGTAGGATAACTAACTGGCCAAATGACTGGAAGATATTTATTTATATATTTATATAA
>NW_006400154.1:467135-469554 GCF_000299155.1 Elephantulus edwardii
ACTTGATATATATAGTGTGTGTGTGTGTGTATTTGTTGCTGTTATGTACCATCAAGTCGCTTGTGACTCAATGACCCTATGTACAACAGAACTAAACCCTACTCTGACCTGTGCCAATCTCACCTTCTCTGACACACCCACCCTGATTACCCCAGTCACTGAATCAATCAACCTCAGAGAGGGTCTTCCTCTCCTATGCTGTTCCTCCAACCTCCCAAGCATGATGTCCCTCTCCAAGGAATGGTCCCTCCTTGCAACATGTCCAAAGTATGTCAGAGGAAGCTTCAGAATCCTTGCTTCCAAGGAGAAGCCTGCTTTAACCCTCCCCAGGATGAACCTGTTTGTTATCTTAGCAACCTATGGCATATTCAATACTCTTCTCCAGCAGCACAGCTCAAAGACATCAATTCTTCTATCCTCCCATTCTATCTAGTTATTGTCCAACTCTCTAATGCATAACAAGTGATTGCAAAGACCATAGTCTGTATCAGACGCCTGTATTAGTTTCCAGAGTGACACCATTACTCTTCAGTACTTTGGAGAGTTCCCTAACAGCAGACTTTCCCACCATAATTCATCTTTTAATTTCCTGGCTGCTGGTGCCAAAAGTGTTGACTGTGGAGCAAAGCAAACTAAAGCTATGAACAATCTCAATCTCCTCACCATTCGTCCTGATACTGCTAATCGGTTTAGTGGTGAGAATTTTTGTGTTCTTGATATTAAGCCTTAATTCATATTGAAGGCTGCAGTCCCTGACCCTCTACAGTAAACACTTCAGGTCCTCCTCAGTTTCAGCAAGTAGGGTTGTGTCATCTGCATAACGCAGATTGTTATTAGATCTTTCACCAATCCTGATGCTACAATTCCTCTCATAGAGTTCAGCCTCACAGATAATTTATTCTGCATACAGGTTGAAAAGGTATAGAGATAGGACACATCCCTGGCACACACCTTTCGATATAGAGATAGGATGCATCCCTGGTACACACCTTTCCCAATTTTGAACCATGCAGTGTTCCCTTCCTCTGTTCTGATGACTGCCTCTTGTTCGAAGTGTAGGTTTCGCATTAGCACAATCAAGTATTCTGGTATTCCCATTCTTCTCAGAGTCAGCCACAGTTTGTTATGATCCATACAGTCAAACACCTTTGCATAATCAATGAAACACATATAGACATTCCTCTGGTATTCTCTGCTTTCAGCTAAGATCCACCTAACATTAGTTACAGTATCCCTAATACCATGGCACGTCCTAAACCCAGCCTGGACTCCTGGCAGTTCTCTGCTGATGTGCTTTTCCAGTTGTTTTTAGATAATCTTCAGCAAAATCTTGGTGGCAGGTGAAATCAATGATATTGTTCTATAGTTCTGTTGGGTCACCCTTCTTTGGAATGGGAACAAACATAGATCTAGTCTAGTCAGTTGGCCAAGTGGTTGTTCTCCTTATTTCTTGGCACAACTTGGTGAGCACACCCAGGGCAGCATCTGTTAGCTGAAATATGTCAATTGGTATTCCATCTATTCCTGGGGTCTTATTTTTTTTGTTATTTCCTTGAAAGCAGCTTGAACTTCTTCCTTCAGCACCATAGTCTCTTGCTCATATGTTGTTTCATTAAATTCTTCTGTGTCTGCCAATTCCTTTTGATACAGTGACTCAGTATATTCTTTCCATATTCTTTTAATACTTCCTGGATCATTTAACATTCTGCCGAAAGCATCTTGATTATAGTAAGTTGAGGTTTGAATTTGTTTTTCAGTTCCTTGAGCTTAAGAAATGCTGAGCAAATTCGGTCCTTTAGATTTTCTGACTCCAACTCCTTGCACATTTCATTGTAATATTTTCCTATGTCTTCCCTAGTTGCCTTTTGGCATCTTCTGTTCAGCTCTTTATTATCTTGATGCTTTGGCTTCTCCGTGCTCCAGTACAATATTCAGAGTTTCTCCTGACATCCATTTTGGTCTTTTCTTCCCCTTCTGTCTTTGTAATGACAGTTTGTACTCTTCCTGGATGATACCCTTGATATCCTCCAAAACTCATCTGGTCTTCACTCATAAATGTTCAAGTCCTCAAACCTGTGCCTGGGATGGTTCTGAAATTCAGGTGAGATAGACTCAAGGTCATATTTTGGTTCCTGTTGATTCGGTTTAATTTTCCTTAGCTTCAGCCTGAACTTGTATATGAGTACTTGGTGGTCTGTTCCACAACCAGCTCCTGGCCTAGATTTCACAGCTGATATTGAGCTTCTTCAGCGATTTTTTTCCACAGATGTAATCAATCTGATTCCAATGCATACCATCAGATGAAATCCATGTGTATAACCTGTGTTTATGTTTCTTACAAAACATATTTGCAATGAATAAGTCATTGATTGTGCAAAATTCAAACATTCTATCTCCAGCTTCATTTCTGTCACTGAGT
>NW_006400154.1:470769-472798 GCF_000299155.1 Elephantulus edwardii
AGAGAGAGAGAGAGAGAGCCCTCTGGTGACCTGAGAATCCAAATGCACATCAATTGAATCTGTAAATTTCTCTAGGCAGTCTTTAAGCTAGATAAAAGTCCATTTGGAGGGGAAAAAAGTAAAGAAAATTAAAACACTAATGAACCAAGTCAATTTCAACCTCTACAACCTTGAGATCAGAAGAAGTAGATCATACTCAGCTACCACTGCTGACCAATATAAAAAAGGCAATAGACAGTATTTGATAAAGTAGGAGGAAATGTAGAACAAAACTCAAAATAATGAGAAAAAATGAAAAAGGTTATTGGTCTAATAGAGACTGATAATACTTCCACAATAAGGTCCTTAGTTGTTCTGTAAGTCCAGATCTGAATCACCTCCCAGTCAAATTACAGCTAAACAATAGATAAGCCCTTGGGGGTTTAATAACAACAGGAAGTGGTAGACAGAATCAACCATATAATGTAATAAGAGGAGAATTTGTTCAGAGAGAAAGCTCAAAAGAGTGTAAGAAAGGAAAGTACTTACAAATAAGAAACATAGGAAGGGGTTGAGTTAAAACACAGAGCTTTTAATCAATGCCACAAATTATAATGTGTATGAACACAGTAAGGAATTGCATTGTCAGCCCAAAGACATGTGGTTCCAATTTACCAGCTACTCCATGGGAGACAAATAGGCAATCTCCTTCCCTAAGATCTACTGCCTCTGAAAGCCTACTAAAGAGTCAGATTAAGTCGGTTCTGATTCAAGGGTATATAAAAACAGGAACTATTGAATGAACCAAAGAATTAAAAAAACAATTAACTGTTTATTCTTTCACTCAAATAAAAATAAAAATGTTTAAAAAATAGAAAAGAGATTGGTTTTGGGTAGGGATTTAGGCTTGACAGTGAGTTAAAAGTAAAATGAGTAAATTTTCCTAGATAATATTAGAACTAACTATACTACATACAGGGAGCACTGTGAGCCTAGTGGCAAGAAGCTGCACTGCAATCCCAAAGGCATTGTGACTCATGGCCCCTAGTTGCTCTACCAGAGAAGGATGAGCAATCTCCTCTCATTAATTAACTACCTCTGAAACCCACCAGAGGGTCAGCTGTATTTCTGTTCCGACTCAACAGTACACAACAACAACCACAACATGCCACATATAGAAAATACCTGGAAAAGAATTTAGAATACACACTATTTGCCTCTGACAGTGAACAATAAATTACTGATTGTTCTTGTTATTTGCCATCATGTCACCTGCGACTCAAAGGAATCCTATTTACAATATCTCTGAACCCTGTCCTTTCCTGTCTAGTCTCACTGACTCCGACACACTTATGCCTGTTACTCCAGTTACTCTGTCAGCCCATCTCATCTGAGGTTTTCCTGTCTTGCACCATCCTTCCACCCTTCTAAGCAGATGTCCTTCTCCAAGGTTCCTCCTTGCCCCAGGCCCAAAAAATGTGAGATGGAGCTATAGAATCCTTGCTTCCAAGGAGCGACTTAGTTTCACCCTATCTGTGGAAGAACCTGTTTGTTCTCTTGGCAGCATAAGGTATGTTCAATATTCTTCTCCAGCACCACAATTCAATGACATCGATCCTTCTCCTGTCATCCTTAGTAATTGTCAAGCTCTCTGATGCATAGCAAGTAATTTTGAAGACAATGGCCTAGCTTAGGTACACCTTAGTCCCTAGACTGACATAATTTCTTTTTAGCACTGTGGAGATGTCCCTGACGACATACTTCTCCAATGCAATTCATCTTTTGATTTCTTGACTGCCAGTGCCAAGACTGTTGATTGTGAGCCAAGCAAGCTGGAATTGCAATCTCTTCTCCATCTGTCACGGTGCTGCCAATTAGCCCAATGGTAAGAATTTTTGTTTTTTTAAGTTGAGCTGAAATTAATATTGCAGACTGTAGCATTTGACCTTCTGCAGCAAATACTTCAGGTCCTCCTCAGTTTTAGCAATAAGGTTGTGTCATCTGCATATTGTAGGTTATTGTTGAATCTTCCTCCAATCCTGATGCCGAA
>NW_006400154.1:475933-477535 GCF_000299155.1 Elephantulus edwardii
TTTTCTTTTGACCAGTGTCTCTTAAGTTTAGTTGTACTGTGTCCAAGGGAAGTTGACGTGTCTTGTAGAACTCCTGTGTAGATTATGTTTTCTTTTCTGGCCCGAAGCGGCTTCCCTTCCGCCCAGGAGCTCGTTGTCCCACCGGTTTTTCTGTGTACCTGGAAGACGCATCCTTTTGCTGTTATCCGAGGTGACCTTGCCCACTGACGCCTCCTCCCTCCCTCTCTGGCCGGGTTTCTCTGGTTCTGACCTGGAAGACGCCTCCTTTTGCTGTTATCCGAGGTGACCTTGCCCAGTGACACCTCCTCCCCCCCTCTCTGGCCGGGTTTCGCTGGGTCTGACCTGGAAGACGCCTCCTTTTGCTGTTATCCGTGGTGACCTTGCCCACTGACGCCTCCTCCCTCCCTCTCTGGCCGGGTTTCGCTGGGTCTGACCTGGAAGACGCCTCCTTTTGCTGTTATCCGAGGTGACCTTGCCCAGTGACGCCTCCTCCCTCCCTCTCTGGCCGGATTTCGCTGGGTCTGACCTGGAAGACGCCTCCTTTTGCTGTTATCCAAGGTGACCGGGCCTCTAAGTTAGGAAAATTTGTTTGATCCATAAAGTCAAATACCTTTGCATAGTCAATGAAACATAGACGGACATTCCTCTAGTACTCTTTGCATTTTGCCAAGATCCATCTGACTTTGGCAATAATATCTGTAATGCCACAACTTCTTCTAAACCTAGCTTTTATTTCTGGTATTTCTCTGTTAATACACTGTTCCAGTAGTTTTTGGGTAATCCTCAGCTGAATTTTGCTAGCATATAATTAGTGATATTGTTTGATAATTTTTAAATTGTATAATCTAACCATGCTTAGAGTGGAAATAAATATTGATCTCTTCCAGTAACAGTAACTAGTTTAGTTTTCCTACATAAAACTTTGTATTAACTGTTTCAATTCCAAAGCCTTTAAAAGTAAATGTATTTTTAAAAAAACCAAACCAACAACAACACTGCTTGCTTTTCTGCTTTCATGCTTCTGGAGTATCAGTTGTAATCCAGAAATTAGATCAAATATAGAAAAATATGAAACCTTTTGAGGCAAAATTTTTAAAAAGTAGGAAAATAAAGAAAACAAAAAGCAATGTAATACAGTATTATCTTTCTTAGATATTGTTCTTAGTAAGTTATTATAATTCTCTGTCAAACATTTCAATGCAAATATAAGCTGTGATTGTTCTGAGATTTAAGATTACATGATGTTGTTTGAACTTGATGTTGTTATTGTTATTGATTACCATCGAGTGGAGCATGATGCATAGATTCCCTAAGAACAAAAGACTTGAAGTTTTTCTCTAACTACTGTTGTTTCTCAAAGTTCATAGGATTTCCAGAGTCATGTTGTTTAGAAAGTGGATGCCAGTGAAATTGACAGAAAAAAAGAATTTTTCATTTTGAGAACATATCTCTGTCTCGACTGTTAGGAAAACAAACAGATTCATCCCAGAAAGGGTTAAACCCGGTGGCTCCTTGGAGGCAAGGATTCTGAGGCTCCGTCTAACATACTTTGGACATGTTGTGAGGAGAGACTGGTCCTTGGAGAAGGACATCATGCTTGGG
>NW_006400154.1:478390-500792 GCF_000299155.1 Elephantulus edwardii
TTTGATTTCCTGACTGCTGGTACCAAGAGTGTTAACTGTGGAGCCGAGCAAAGTAAAGCTGTGAACACTCTCAATCTCTTCGTCATCCATCCTGACACTGCCAATTGGTCCAGTGGCGAGAATCTTTGTCTTCTTGACGTTGAGCCTTAGTCCATACTGAAGGCTGCAGTCCTTGACCCTTAAAACAGGTACCACTTATTTATGGACTATACAAATATCTTCCATTATCAGACACTATAAAAGAAAGCTCTAGTGGCCTAGTGGCAAGAACCTGTGCTGCAATCCTGAAGGCATATGGTTGAGGCTCCCAAATGCTCCACAAGAGAAGGATGGGTAATCTCCACCCATGTGATTAACTTGATCTGAAAACCCACAAGAGTGTCAGCCATGGTCAGTTCCAACTCTATGGTACACAACAACAAAAATATAATTTGCTCGTACATAGAAAAATTTTTTCTTAGAGTCATAAGATTCACATAGTACCTTCAGTATCCATTTTTTAACTTCTCTATAAATAAAATTCAGATCATATTAAAGGGATAATAAATATGATCATTATTTGCCAAATCCCTGATTTTGCTTTCCCTTGTAAGTGACCAATTAGTCATGTCCTTTCAATATAACCTATAGAACTAATCATAGATAGGTAGTAGCTAGACTCTCTGATAGTTAAACAATTATAGATAGTATTTATAAATTATGGATCATAAATAATTATAGTACAGTATATTGACAAAGAACTGTCAGAAATACAAGCTGGTATAGGAGAGGTCACGGCCCTAGAGACATTATTACCAATGTCAGCTGGATCTTGGCAGAAAGCAAAGAGAACTAGAGGAATGTCTTTCTTTGTTTTATTGACTATGCAATGGCATTTGACTATGTGAATCACAACAACTTGTGACGAACCTTGACAATGGGAATCCCAGAACACTTGATTTTGCTCATGTGAAACCTATACTAGGACCAGGAAGCAATGATCAGAACATAGCAAGGAAACACTACATAGTTCAAAATCATGGAGGAAAGTAGTGCATCAGGGATGTGTCCTGTCTCCCTTCCATTTCAATCTATGTGTGGAATTGGTGATTCAGGAGGTTCAGCTTTATGAGGAGGAATGTGCCATTGGAATTAAAGGAAGATTCATTAACAACCTACAATATGCCAATGACACAACGTTACTTGGTGAAAATGAGAGAACCTGAATTAATTACTGCAGAAAGTCAAATCAAATTCTTCGGTATGAATTAAAGCTTAACATTACGAAGAAAAAAGATTCTCACTACTAGGCCAATGGGCAGCACCATGATAGATAAAGAAAACATTGAGATTATTAACAACTCCAGCTTGCTCAGCTCCACAATCAACACTCTTGGCATCAGGAGTCACAAAATTAAAAGACAAATTGTACTACGGAAATCTGCAATCAGGAACATCTCCAGAGTACCGAGGAGTAATGATGTCAGTCATAAGAGTAAAGGACACCTAATCCAGGCCATAGTCTTTACAATAACTTGCTATGCATTAGAGAATTGGATAACGACTAAGGATGGCAGAAGAAAAATAGATTCTTTTCAGTTGTGATACTTGAGAAAAGTCTTGAACATACCATCAGCCACCAAAGACAAAAAGGTCTGTCTTGGAAAGAATAAAATCAAGTTGCTTCCTGGAGGCAAGGATTTTGAAGCTCTATCTCACATACTTTGAGCATGTGGCCAGGAGGGACCTATTATTCAAGAAGAACCTCATGCTCAGAAGGACAGAGCAAAGGAGAAGACGACCCTGGATGAGATGGATTAATAGAATAACTGGGACAATTGAGGGTAGGTGTGTTGTAATTAGTGAGACTGGCTGAGGACAGGGCAGACTCCAAAGCTATTGTACATAGAGGAGTTGTAGACAACTTGACAGTATATAAAAACCACTATAACAATATAAATTAAAAATTATAGGTAGTTAAATAATTATAGATTGGTACTATGACTCGACAGCACTTAACAACAATAACAACAACAACAAAAAAGAGAGCTCTGCTGGCCTAGTGGATAGAAAATTATGCTACCAAACTAAAGGTGGATGATTTTAATCTGTGGCCCTCAGGCCTGGTTTTAATTGTTTTTGGTCAAACATTCTTCTAAGTGGAATAGTACTGGTCTATCTATTTGCTGTACAGCGGTAACTCATGGTTGCTGTGATGCTAAACACTGTGACACTGAAGTGTCATATATCATAATAGTTTCCCACGGTGGACAGTGTTTGGTGGAGCTCTTCGATTAAAACAAGGTTGGAAGCAGGAGTGGCATCCACTTCCAAAATAGCTTGCCTCCAGAAACTTTATGTACTTGGAGTAACGATGCAATTTATACAAGTGTTCAGGTCTTTCATTCATAGAGTCACTATGAGTCTTCTATGACTTGATTGCACTTAACAACAACAACAACTAGCTAGCAAGCTCTGGTGGCCTAGAGGCAAGAAGCTGCCCTGCAATCCCGAGGGCACACTGTTCGAATCTGTCAGCTATTAAGCAGGAGAAGGATGCGCAATCTCCTGTGCAATTAACTGCCTCTATAAACCCACTGGAGGTTCAACTCTTGGTCTGATTCAACTTGACTGTACACAATAACAACAGGCTAGGTTGTCAGTTGTCAGAGAGATTGATAAGTAGAATAATTTTTTTACCTATTAAAACCTCATGGACTAGGAAGCCACCCTCAAAACAAAGCAAGGAAATACTACATGGTTCAAAATCAGCAAAGGAGAGTGTCAGGGATTTATCCTGTCTCCATAAATTTTTAATCTATACGCAGAACAAATAATTTTGGAGGTTGGGCTTTAAGAGGAGGAATGTGACATCAGGATTGGAGAAGGACTCATCAACAACCTATGATATGCAGATGAGACAACCTTGCTTGCTGTATGTGAGGAGGACCTGAAGAATCTGCTACACGGGTCAAGGACTATAATTCTCAGTATGAATTGAAGCTTAGCATCAAGAAGACAAATATTCTCATGATTGGGCCAATTGGAAGCACCATGATATGATGGAGAAGAGACTGAGGTTGTTAACATTGTCTTTGTGGACTTTGCTATTGTTAGATGTGTTCGGGTCAAGAATAAGTCATAGTGTCCAAGGAACAACGGACCTGAACTCTATCTGATCCTCCTGAAATGCTAAGCCCTTGCTGCACTCATCGGGTAATTCTTCTTGTTGAGGATCTTCTCTCTTTTGCCAACCCTCTTTATTTCTAAGCGTGATGTCCATCTCTCGGGAATAGGCTCTCTTAGTAATATTTCTGAAGTATGTGGGATAAGCTTGTCATCTTTTCCTCAAAGGAGCACTCCAATTGCACAAGACATATTTGTTTGTTCCTTAGGTAGTTCATGGGATAATTCAGAGATGCGCCATTTTTTAACATTCATTCTGGTAGATTTTTGTGAAAGAGCTTTTTTATCTCTGGAAACTAACTTATTGAATGTATGCCATATGACACAGTGTTGAGTGCTTAACTAACATATATATGTTTTAAAACATGTTATTTTAGTTACTAGTTATAATGTATTATTTAATTATTTGGGAACCCAGGGAGAGAGGTCTGATGTTGGTTTTCAATCTATATCGCAAACTATAGTCCTTTGGCCTCTGCAGCAAAAGCTTCGGGTCCTCCTGTTTCAGCAAGTAAGGTTGTGTCATCTGCATAATGCAGGATGTTGTTGAGTCTTCCTCTAATCCTGATGCCACATTCCTCTTCATGAAGTCCAGCCTCCCAAATGATCTGTTCCGCATATAGATTGAAAATATATGGATACAGGATGTACCCCAGATGAACTCTTTTTCTAATTTCCATGCTCTGTTCTGTTCACTGCCTCTTGGTCCAAGGTTTTGCATAAGCACAATCAAGTGTTCTAGAATTCCCATTATCCTCGGGGTTAGTCACAATTTATTGTGATCCATAAAGTCAAATTCCTTTACATAGTCAGTGAAACACAGATAGACATGACTCTGGTATTCTCTACTTTCGACAAGGATCCATCTGACATTGACAATGATGTCCCTAGGGCCACAGCCTCTTCTTAACCCATATATCTGGCAGCTCTTTGTATATATACTGTTCCAGTAGATTTTGGATAATCTTCAGCAGGATTTTATTTGCATGTAGTTTTAGTTATATCATTTGATAATTTCCACACTCTCTTGGATTACCATTTTTTTTTGAATGGGAATAAATATGAATCTCTTCCAGTCATTTGACTAAATGGTTGTCTTCTAGATTTCTTGGCACAGCCTAGTAAATTCCAGGGCTGTATCTGTCTGTTCAAATACGTCAGTTGATATACTATGAGTTCCTGGGGCCTTGTTTTTTGCCAATTCTTTCAGTGCAGCTTGAACGTTCTCCTTCATCACCATTGCCTCTTGAACATAAGTTATTCCATTAAATGCTTCTGTGTTAGGCAATAGTTTTTGATACAGTGACTATGTGTATTGCTTCTATCTTCTTTTGATGCTTCCTGGATCATTTAATATTCTGCCCATAGATCCTTAAGTATTTCAACTCAAGACTTGAATTTTTTCTTCAGCTTAAGAAATGGTAAACCTGACCCTTTTGATTACCTGACTTTAGTTCTTTGCACACTTCATTATAGTATTTTGCTTTGTTTTCTCTAACTCCCCTTTGAAATCTTTTGTTCAGCTCTTTAACTTCTTGATTTCTTCAACCTGCTTTGGCTTCTTAGAGCTCTGGGGCAGTATTCAGAGTCTCTTCTGACCTTCGTCTTGGTCTTTATTTTATTTGTCTTTGTAATGACCATTTGCGTTCTTCATAGGGAATATTTTTTATATGCTCCCACAGTTCTTCTGGCCTTTGTTCATTAGTTTTCAAGGCCTCAAATCTGTTCCTAAGATTTTTTTTAAAAATTTAAATAGGATAGACTTCAGGTCAAATATTGGTTCTTGTGGATTTGATTTACTTTCATTAGCTTAAATTTGAACTTGCATATGAGTAGTTGATGATCTGTTTCATAATCAACACATGACCTAGTTTTGCAGCTGATATTTCTTGAGCTTCTTCAATGATTCTTTCCACAGATGTAGTCAATTTTATTCCTGCAAAGATGATCAGGTGAGGCCCACACATATAGTCCCTGTTTGTGTCCTATGAAAGGTATTTGCAATGAATGAACTATTGAATATAAAAAATTCTATAATTTTATCACCAGCCTTGTTTCTGTCATCAAGCCCATGTTTTCTCACTATTGCTTCTTCTTCCCCATTCCCATTTTTTTGCATTCCAGTTACTCATTATTATTAGTTTATCCTGGTTACATGTTTTATCGATGTATGACTGCAAAAGTTAGTAGAAATCATTTATTTCTTCCTCTTTGGCTCTAGTTGTGGGTGCATAAATTCCATGATGGTAGTATTGCTAGGAGCTCCTTTTATATCTATGGATATTATCCTGTCACTCACAACAAACACTGTGTTTCAAGATGGATCTGGAAATGGTCTTTTTCATTATGAATGTGACCTTGTTGTTCCTCACCTTTTCATTTCCACATAGTGGATCATATGCTTGTCTGATTAAATATGCCCCATGCAATCCATCTCATTTCACAAATGCCTAATATTCAATATTTAGGTGCTTCATTTCTTTCTTAACAATATCTAATTTCCTACATTCATGCTTCTTACATTCCATGTTCCAATAACTACTGTCTACTTGAAACTGCTCCTCCTCCTTTTTTGTTTGTCAAGCGGAGTGCTCAGCCTCAGGTGTTATATCCGCTAGTCTAATTTAAGTGTGCTGTATTGTGCATAGGCTTTTCAAAGGTTGCTGTTTCAGAAATGGAAGAGTAATAATTCTCCCTAGTCTGCCTTTATTTAGATATTCAACTTAGAGCAATATCTAGGAAACAGGAATTTTACCTGGAAGATCAGATGAAATAGCTGTCCATTGCAAAATTAATCAATTATGTGTTGGTTGCCTGCCCATCCCCACCCACTTTGGTGCCTGTAATTTGGTGCCACCCCTGCCCTGCTATGCCAGCTTTCACTTCCTCCAGCATTCACTTCTGCCCCTTCCATCCCAACCCTTTTTTGTCTGATCTGCACTCCCCTGTCCCTTCCTCAGCCAACCCTAGATATGGTGGCTTAGGCCTCTAGTCGCTTCTGCAATGCTTTTCTGTCCTGTTGCTGCCCCATTCTTTCTTGAGGCTGCCATTACCATTGCCCTACGCCTGCATGCAGATGCTGCTCACTGCAGCTCTAGTCTCTTGAGTGGTCTCCTTCTGCTGCTCTGATAGCTGCTGCCTGTCTGTTGCTCCCCTCTATCACATTTCTATTGACCAACAGCAGCTGAAGTCAAGCAGTCTGTAAAAAGACTCTTATACAGAGAAATCTTATTTATTGTTGCTCATCACACATCTCTGCTCTGAAAAAAAATCATATACGTGAATTTTTAATTTATGTAACTCTCAGTTATTGACATATTTTCCTAATCATTGAGATAAAATGTCAATGTCTAAAAATAGTTCCAAAATTAATAATTGGATCTTGATAAGAGCATGAATATATTGCAGCTATATTATGATTTACTGAGTAAATTCATTATCAGATGGTAGAGACAAAAGTTTCATTGCTATTTGCTACAGGAAAAACAGAAAAGGAAGGAAAATAAGAAGGAAGAAATTGATAATTGGCATGGAAGTCAGAAAATGTGCCAAATGATTCTCCTAAATTTGAGGGAAGGAGGGTTAAACATAATGCTGTGCTTTACACTAATGAAAATGTCCACTATATTCCTTTCCCAGAGCAAAATAACATTTTAATGACTTTGTTCAATGCCATTTTGTTAATGTGACATCAACAGAAGTACTCCTCCTGGAGCCATAAACCATGTTCAAGGACAAACATCAAAACACTGCTATCCCCTGTTTCTCATTGTTTGTTGTACCCGAAGCCTGTGTAAGAATGGCTACCAATACTGTAAATAGCATCCTAGCCATCTAGAATTAAGGCTGAAGCCTATCCTTATTGTTTTCTATCTTGAGAAACAGCAATTATGTGTATATATTTGCTGAAAAAAATTAGTATTCCAGTTCTTACAAAAGGAAAATACTTTCCCTTTTAGCCAGGAAAACCCTGAATATATAATTCCTACTTTCTTCTTACAATACAATGAAATGTCATGATTTTTTTTTAAAAAAATTTAAAAAGAAAATGTTGAATTGATCAAGTATTTAATTTTACTTGGATCCATGATAAACACTTCTGTGAGTATGGTGTTATTGTTACATGCCATCAAGTGACCTGTGACTCATAGCCACACATCAAGAAATAAAAAAATGTACTGTATTATATAAATCTTTAAAGTTCTCAAAAGCAAAGCTGTCATCCTGAAACTAAGATGTACCTGATCCAAGGCATGATCTTTTCATTCATCTCAAATGTATACATTCCCTAATATGAGGGCTCAAACTCCAGTCCTATATCTAATAATCTAACTGCTGTAATGTTCACAGGATATCTCCAAGGCCTATTTCTTTTCAGAAATGGATGCAACCTTATTCCTACTCTGCTGTAATCTGGGAGATACACTATCGTACTAATAGATAAGTGGTATACCCATAACAGCAGATGATAGACAAGCAAATAATAGACAAATATCTAAGCTATTAAGAGCAACAATATGCAAAACATTTCCCTAATACAAGTAACTGATAGATTTATAAATAAATTATCATAACCTTAAGAAATGTGCAAAGAGCTGGAGTAAGAAAATCAAAAGGGCCAAACTTGCTCAGCATTTCTTAAACTGAAGGAGTTGAAAAACAAATTCAAGCCATGAGCAGTAATACTTGAAGATGCTTTGGATAGAGTATTAAATGACCCAAGAGCATTAAAAGAAGATGGAAGGAGTACAGAGAGTCACTATATCTGACAAAATTTGCTGACACAGAAGAATTTCATGGAATAACATATGAGCAAGAGCCTGTGGTGATGGAGGAAGTTCAAGTTGCTCTGAAAGAATTGGCAAAGAACAAGTTTCCAGGAGTTGACAGCATACCAATTAACATATTTCAGCAAACAGACGCTGCCCTGAATCTGCTCATTAAGTTGTGCCAAGAAATCTGGAAGACAGCCAGCTGGCCAACTGAATGGAAGAGATCAATATTTGTTCCCATTCCAAAGAAAGGTGACCTGACTGAGTGTGGAAATTATTGAGTGATATCATTAATATCACATGCAAGCAAAATTGTGCAAAAAAATATCCAAAAATGACTGGAGTAACATGTCAACAGAGATGTACCAGATGTGCAGGCTGGATTTAGAAGAGGTAGTGTTACTAGGGACATTATAGCTATTGTTACATGGATCTTGACAGAAAATAGAGAGTGCCAGAGGAATGTGTATCTGTGCTCCATTGACTATGCAAAGACTTTTGACTGTGTGGATCACAACAAGCTTTGGCTGACTCTGAGAAAAATGGGAATCCCAGAACATTTGATTGTGCTTATGTGAAACCTATACTTTGACCAAGAGACAGCCATTAGAACAGATCAAGGAGACACTGCATGTTTCAAAATTGGAAAGGGGGTCTGCCAGAGATGTATTTTGTTTCCATACCTTTTCAATCTGTATGCAGAACAGATCATCTGGGACACTGGGCTGTACGAGGAGGAATGTGGCATCAGGATTGGTAGAGAACTTATAACAAAATGAATTATGCAGATAACACATCCATACTTGCTCAAACTGAGGAGGATCTGAAGCACTTGCTGCAGAAGGTTAAGGACTGCAGCCTTCATACGGACTGAAGCTCAGCATCAAGAAAACAATGATTCTTGCCACTGGGCCAATTGGCAGTATGGATGGTGAAGAGATTGAGATAGTTAACAGTTTTAGTTTGCTTGGCTCCACAGTTAATACTCTTGGTACCAACAGCCAGGAAATCAAGAGATTAATTGCTTTGGGAAAGTCAGCTGTCAGGGACCTCTTCAGTGACTGAAGAGCAATAACATCAGGCTGGAAACTAAGATACACCTGATCTGGGCTGTAGTTTTTGTAATTGCATGCTATGCATCAGAGAGCTGCACAATGACTAGGGATGATAGAAAGAGAATTGATTCCTTTGAGCTATGGTGCTGGAGAAGAGTGTTCAATATGCCATAGGCTGCTAGAAGAACAAGCAGATTTGTCCTGGAGAGGATAAAGCCAACCTACTCCTTGGAGTCAAGGATTCTGAAGATTCGTCTGACACACTTTGGGCATTTTGCAAGGAGGGATCAGTCCTTGGAGAGGGACATCATGTTTGGGAGAGTGGAAGGACAGAGCAAGAGAGGAATATCATCAATGAGATGGATCGATTCAGTGATCGAGGTGGTGGGAGTAAGTGTGTCAGAGACAGTAAGGTTAGCACATGACAGAACAGGATTTAGGGCTCTTGTACACAGGGTTGCTATGAATCACAAGCGACTCGACAGCACATAACAACAGCAACAACAACTCTTAAGGAAAAAAAGCATATAGACAAGCTAACATGAAGATATTATGCCTGCATTAGGAGCTCCCAAATCAAGATAGGATCACAAAGTCCAAAACTGAAGAATAAATTCAAGCTTAGAGTTGCAATACTGAAAGATGATATGAGTAAAATCTTGAATGATCTAAGAAGCATCAAAAGAAGCTGGAATAAATATGTGAAGTCATTGAACTAAAAAGAATTGACCTACACAGAACCAGTTGTGTGCTTCTAAGGAAGTAATATATTAACAAGAATCAGTGGTAATAAAGAAAGAAGTCCAAGCTACTCTTGAGGGAATTGGCAAAAATTAGACCTGAGGAATTGATGGAATATTAACTGACATATTTCAACAAAGAGATATAGTCTTGGACGTGCTTATAAGGTTGTGCCAAGAAATCAGGAGAACAGCTACCTGGACAATAGACTGGAAGAGATCCATATTTCTTTCTATTCCCAAAATGGGGGGTGGGGAAAGGTGATCCAACTGAATGTGGAAATTATTGAAGAATATAACTAAGTCATAATTAATGTAAGAAGCAAGCAAAATCTTGCTGAAAAACATCCAAACATGGCTAGAACAGAACATCAAGAGAACTGCCAGACTCTTATTCACCGCAGCAAAAACATGGGTACAGCCCTAATATCCAACCAGTCTAATGGATTGAGAAATTATGGTGCAATCAAATGATGGAATACTATATAGCATGCAGGAGTAATTATTTTGCAAATCACTACCTAACTTGGGAGGGACCGGAGAATGTTATGCTAAATGAACTAACCAGTCTGATAAGGACGAATACTAGAGAAGGAATAGGAAGATAGTAAGATGTATATGAGAATCCAGGGGTGGTGAAAGGTAGGAGGAGAGGGAAAAGATGGGTACGGGGGTAATCACACGATTTCACAATTCGATAGGTTAAAAAAGGGGTGGGTAAAGGAAAGGAGAAAGATCCAATGTGATAAACAATGTATACAATGCAATTCCAATCCATATAACAAATTCATTTTTCATGGAAGATTGAAAGGGAAATTGTCAAATTTCTTTGTCAGGGCAAGAGATCCAAATAATAATTTAAAAAAAAAACAACAACAAACCCACTTCTGAGAAACAAAAACGAGGTGGGAGACATAGCATTCCCTGACCTCAAAACCTACTACACAGTAGTAGTAATAACCAAAACAGCATGGTACTGGTCCAATGACAGGCACACAGACCAATGGAACAGAATTGACAACCCAGAAATACACCCTGATTTCTATAGTCAACTGATATTCAACAAGGAAATCAAAGCTATCAAATGGGGAAATTTTAGCCTCTGCAACAAATGGTGCTGGCAAAACTGGACTTCCATCTGCAGAAAGCTGAAATAGGATCCACGTCTCACACCATACACAAAAACCAAGGCACGGTGGACCAGAGACCTGGGAGTAAAGCCCCAAACCATAAAGCCCATAAGAAACAAACTAGGATCAAGCTTAGAAGCCCTAGTCTGTGGTATAAAGAGACTACCAAATACAGCCAGAACTGTACAATCCGAAGAGGATAAAATTGATGAATGGGACCTTCTAAAAATTAAATCACTGTGTGCACTAAAAACTTTTTTCAACAGTGTGAAAAGAAAACCTACCAACTGGGAACAAACATTTGGTAATACCATCTCAGACAAGAGTCTTGTAACAAAAGTCTGCAGAATACGCCCGGGCCTCCCCAAGAAAAAGGCTGATACCCCAATTACAAAATGGGAAAAAGACATGGAAAGAATTTTCACAGAGGAAGATATTTGCATGGCAAACGGACACATGAAGAAATGCTCAAAATCACTTGCAATAAGAGAGATGCAAATCAAAATCACAATGAGGTACCATCCCACTTCAGTAACAGTAACATAGTTTAACAGGGCATAAGTCATAAATGTTGGAGAGGATGTGGAGAAAAAGGAACTCTTATACATTGTTGGTGGGATTGTAAAATGGTATAACCATTCTGGAAGGCAGTTTGGCACTTCCTCAAAAAGCTGAACATAGAAATTCTATATGACCCAGCTATTTCACTACTTGGAATATACCCTGAAAAAATTGGAACTGAGGCACAAACAGAGACTTCTACAACAATGTTCATTATAATGTAGCATTATTCACTAACACAAGAACATGGAAACAGCCCAGATGTCCAAACACAAATGAATGGATTGAGAAATTATGGTACATTCACACAATGGAATACAGTTCACAGGAGCAATGACTGTAAATTATGATCTAATTTAGGAGGGTCCAGAAAGCATTATGCTGAGTGAACTAATTCAGTCTCACAAGGACAAATATTATAAAAATCCATTATTGTAGAATAAATATGAGAATCCAAGGATGGGGGAAGGGTAGAAGCAGAGGGATGAGGATTTGCAGGGAGTGGGGAGATTAATCATGGGTTTACACAATTTGATGGTGTCATGGTGAGGGAAATTGGAAGAATCTGTTCTGGAAAACAATGTATTTAAATTTTATAAATAGACTAGTAAAATTAAAAAAAAATTAAAACCCTATTTATTGTATACAAACTTTGTAAGTACACCAATATGAAATAAAAAATTTATTTTATAAAAAAAGAGAACTGCCAGAAATACAAGCTGAATTTATAAGAGGCAAATTGCACAAGGCATATCATTGCTGATGTCAGATGGATCATGGTAGAAAGTTTAGAATATCAGAAGGATGTCTATGTTTTATAGACTATGTAAAGGTAATTTTACTCTGTGGATCACAATAAAATATGACTAACATTGAGAAAAACAGGAATCCCAGAACAATAAATTGTGCTTATGGGAAACCTGCACCTAGACCAAGAAGCTATTGTCTAAACAGGGCAAAGGAACACTATGATTCAAAATCAAGAAAGAAGTATATCAGGGTTGTATCCTTTCTCTATTACTTTTCAATCTGTAGGCTGAACAGATCGATAAAGAAGCTTTTTCCCCCTTCAGATTATATTTTTAAGAGTTTCTTCATCTTATTTTGTTCAAATGTAGTTTTGACTCCTGTGTATTCCATTCTATAGAAGTATATCACAAGCTCCATCCATAAAAATGAATCACTTATTTTTTCCTACTGTAAGCTTGCAGCAAAAGTTTACACATATCATTTTATGTCTTGTAATGTCTGGAATTTAAGCAATTTTTAATTGCACTTATGCACTGTATATTTTTATAAGCATTATGAATAGAAATACATTCTATAAAGGGACATCATCCTTAAAAATGTTAATAATCAGTTACTTAATAAACCAAGGCATAGCTAATAATTATAAATTTTTAATATAAGATCATTAATATGGTTTGTCTATATTGGAAGTGATTACAAAATGATTACTATTTTCTCATCATAGTTCTATGGGAAATAAGAGAGTGAGCCACGTAGTTTTAAATAAAAAATAATAATACCCTGTCAAAATCAGAAGACTTTGCTATTACAGCTGACACTAATTGTCAGTCTTGTTACCATTCTCAAGAAAAGAGGTCAGAATTGGAGGTTCGTAGAATTCATTTAATTTTACCCTATTATAAATGTTCATCTGGATTGAAGAACTGAGATGTAGAAACCTTAGAAAAGTCTACCATCTACTTTTATTATATAAAAACAATAGCTATCAATTTTGATCTATGTATGTTGAATTCTGACATCTTGGCAGACTGCTCAATAGTAAACTTAAAAGATCTTGAAAATAAATAAGTACAAAATCAAATAATAATGCAATTCCACAATAGTTTCCACGAAGTTAGATGTAGCTTTGTGTAGAATTTCAGAAGAGAGAGTGGGAGAGAAGATATTTTAGAAAGGATATGTATTTTACATACTTTATGTATAAGGGATCTCTGGTGACAGAGTTCAAATGTTCAGGTGCTAAGCAGAATTTCTGATAACCAAATCTGAACTCATCAGTAGTTACACAGGAAAACAATGTGACAGTTCTACCCTGTCTGTTACTATGGGTGAAAATTGATTCCTAGCAATGGTTATGCCTGAAGATATGTAGTACTTTCAATAAGACCGAGGACAACATCTTAATATTTGTAAGGTATTATATGGAGTTCTAGTGACCTTTTGGTAAACAATTGCACTGTCACACAAAGGCAACAGGTTCAAATCCACAGCTATTAGCAGGAGAAAGATAGACAAAAGATTCTGGAGTGGTTTACGGCCTCTGAAAACCCAAAATCCACTGTAGGGTCAGGTAGGAGTGAATCTTGACTAAACAAAAACAATGTAATATATATGGCTACTCACACAATTACAGTAAATAAATAGAATAGATTGTCAGTTAAATATGAACTTTATTAATTTAGACTTTCTACAGATAACCAAGCACATAATACATGGCAAGTAGTCACTGGAGAATCAGAGATAAATCATGACCTGGTTCATTTCCATGATGTTTTATGACTAGATTTCTCCCTATTCAGTGAAGGTAAAAAAGGAAGTAACCATTTACAGTTGTGTCATAGAGAAATTAATTAAAATAGAGAATAATATATCCTACTACAAGGGTTACTAAATACAGGAAAGTTTCATCAAAGAAGTTGATAGAATCTATTTTCTAGAAATCTCACAATCCAGATAAATTATATGTCTAGGACAATTTGGAGGCAAGAATATGAACAGTGTAGCTTCTTAAAGTTTATCAAATAAGATCCCATTATTCAATATTAATTTTCCAAGTTGTGATTCTGTTGAATTCTTGTACTTTGTTTTATTTGTTACTATTTCAAAGTTTCAGAGACTACGAGCTTTCAGAAATAATTACTTTGCATGCATGCCCGAACACACACATACACACATGAACAATAAAATTACTCTAAGTCAATAGATATAAATTCCAGTTAGATAGGCTGACTAAAGGTAAAACAAGATAAAATTATAAACCAGAATATTAAGAAGTTAATGAAATATACATTAACTGGGAATGCTTTAATTTCCAATCAAGAATACCCATGATAAAATATAAGAATATAATTTTTTATATTTTGAAATGTAATAACAACAGCTTTGTTTCATTGTTACTATTTTGATACTCACAGGCCTGTGACTTTCTTGAAGTCAGAAATTACAAGCACCTGTACTTGTGTTAATTATGTGTAAAAACCTATTTTCTATTCTTCCACCACAGTCTCCTTTTAAAAGAATCATTGCCCTCTCACTAAGCTTTTCAGAGAATCGGTATGGTGTTCAGCAAGTATTGAAATATGGAAAAGTGATTCTACTTTTTCATTACTTCCTCTCTTAACAGATTTCTGTGGTTATAAATCAAGAAGTTAAATTTGACAACTGTTTCCCTTACACACCCTATTGCAGAAAATTTGTATTTAAGAACAAGAAAAATAAAGCAAAAACTGCATCAAAACAACACACCCAGTGCATTGAGCCACTCTAACTCACCGTGACCTGCCATCATGTTTCAGAGGCTGTAAATCTTTACTAAGAGATTATCTTTCCTCCTCTTACAGAGTAACTGCTCAAACTGCTAATGTTTTGGTTAGCAGAACAGCATGTAATGTGCTATGCCACTAAAGCTTCTTATGTCTATATACTCATCAATAAAATATTGTTAGTTATTATTGTCAAGTCACCTCTTATTCATAGTGTTCCATGTACAAACAGAGCAAAACTTTGCCATCTTGCACCATTTTCGCAATCCTTACTGTAACCTTTGTAGAAGCATCTATATCAATCTTGTTGAGAATATTTCTCTTTATTCACTGACCCTTCTATCTACCAAGAATGATGCTATTTTTCCAAGAGGAATATTATTCAATGTATGTGAGATGAACTCTCACTTTTAAGGAACATCCAAGCTACATCTCTTCTAAGACAGAGTTGTTTATTGTTTTAGCTGCATGTAAAAGGAGCAACGACAGCCTGGGGGCAGCTGAGTCTGACCTTTACTAACTTCACATTGGCAATCTGTCTCCATCAATAATAACCACATTATAAGACTGATCCCTGTTTGAGGGCAGTCATGGCCCGCACTCTGATGCACCTACTTCTTTTTGAGGGGTTTTGTTTTTTTTTAAATTTTATTAATTTTAATGCACCTGCTTCTTTCTACTAATTCCTGAGTCGGAAATATGATGCAAATGACCACACAGACTTTACAGAATCTCTTTTTACTCATATTTTTGGGGTTAATTAGGGAAACAGGTTGAAGTTTCTGAGAGGCAAAGGATATCACGTAGTGCAAGTCAAGGTTTAATGCATAGCAGTCCAAAACAATCCTTCAATTAGTTCAGACAGCTTCTCAGTAAGCAGCAACATAGTCTCTCACCTGTCAAGCATCTTCTTACTTAACAGCAAGGTTAATCCAAGCACCTTCTTAGTTAACAGCAAGATACCTCTAGGGAAGGAATCTTTGGCTCTGAAGGACATGCTTGGGTTTCTCTGCTTCTATTTTCCTGGTTTGCTCCTAAAGGGTTCTGGCCCCTGCTGCAACAGGCTATGCCTTGCCACTGTCTCTATAGTCTGAGTGGTTCTAGCTCTCGCTCTTACGTTGACCTCACAGTGGTTTACAATGCTGAAGAAGCTGATCAATTGCAAACCAAGTGTCTCTAGTTGAAGTAACTAAAGACCACACTCCTAGGGGAACTATGGGTGGTAAGTGGAACCTCAAAGTTTCATTTCAACCTTGCCATGTGCTCAGTTCTAAGACAATGGAAAGAAAAGTAAAAAATCTTATCACCACACTGCCTGTGGTATATAAAATACTCTTTGCTAAGGCTATAATTTAAACATATCTATTTTTTGGACTTCCTTCTTCACTGCTTAACTTTCATATGGGTAAGAAGGAATTGAAGTTACCATGGTTTGGGTTAGGCACATCTTAATGCTAACAAGGAAACTTTGTTCTCCAAAGCTTTAAATTGTTGCTTTACAGCAGATTTGCACAAATGCAATACTATATTTTATTATTTAAATATGCCATCAAAGAGTATTGTTTCTGTTTTGAAGTAAAAGTAAATTTTTTATAGTCTTGGTCTTTTCTCCACTTATGATATTGTTTATTACTTCAGTTGTATTTTTCTTTAGATTGAAGTGTAATACTTACTGAAAGTTAGTCTTCAAGCTTCATCAGTAAGTGCTTGAAGTTGTCATTTCCTGCAAACAAGGTTGTATCCGACATATATCACAAAAGAAATGTGACTCAGTCTTCCTCTAACCTATCATATAGTCCAATCATGCTCAAGTTCATTGTTGAAGTCATTCTTTTAATCCATTTCCTTTACAAAAAGTCACATTGTTTGGTAACACTCTGTTTTCCAAAGACTGACACATCCTGAAACCATGTCTAAAGTATGTGAGACTAAGTTTCTCCATCCTGATTTCTTTTTTTTCTTTTTCTTAATTTTAATGAAAGATTGTTGAGACTGGAAACCCTAAGTCATCCTGATTTCTAAGGAGCACCCAGGTAGCATTTCCTGAAAGACAGATTTATTTGTTCTTTTGTTAGTCCATATATATTTAATATTCTTTACTGACACCACAATTCAAAGTTATCAATTCTTCTTTGGTCTTCCTTCTTTATTGTCCAACTTTCAAAGACATAGGAAGCAAGTGCAAAGAACTTGAATTAGGCATACCTTGGTCTTTAAACTGAAGTTCTTGCCTTTAAGCGTTTTAAACAGATCCTTGACTACAAGTTTTTCTATTGCAGCAAGTCTTTTGATTTCTTGAATGCTGCTACTGTGAGTGTTGTTTGCAGAACCAAATGGAAATTACTGACAACTTCTATATTTTTTTGGTCCAATTGTCATGATGTTGCCTACTGGCCTGGGGTTTTTTTTTCCTGATTTTGATATGTAATCCATATGGAAGGCTTTAGTCCTTCAAGAGTTGGAAGAAGTGGCATCCACTTTCTAAACAACATGCCTCTGGAAACTCTATGAACTTTGAGGAATGACAATAGTTATAGAAAGATTTCAGGTGTTGCGATCATAGGATTGTTATGAGTCACGTTCAACTCAACAGCAATCAACAACAACAACAACAGTCCTTCAAGAAGATTAAGAAATCTTCTCCAGTAAGTGCTTCAAGTCTTCATCACTTTCAACAAGCAAGTTGTGACTGTATAATATAATTTGTGATGAGTTTTCCAATGCTTATGCTACATTCTACTTCAAATAATCTGTTGTCACTGTTGTTATGTGCTGTTGAGTTGCCTGCAACTGTGGCAGACTGAAGGTAAAGTATTTTTATAATTATTAATAATGAGACAGATAGCTAGGAATGAGAACAGAGAGCATGAAAAACTAGGGGCCAGCAGTTCTCCACTGAAGACCCCCATTCAAGATTGAAAATCATCAGGAAGTAAATCACAAAGAGAATTCAATGCAGATGAAGCCAAGCTCTTTCTATTGAAAACCTTCCCCTTGACTCAGGAGGGAGGGGTTAGTAAACACAATGCAAGAATTGGGTAAACCCTTAAGGATTGCCTTAGTGCCTCAGGGTCTCCCCCACAACCTGAGATAGCATTCAGTTTATTACCAGTATTTAGTATTGGCTTCCCATATGCAACTAACAGTGACCCTGTACACAGCAGATCTGAAGCCTACCATATTCCTGAGCCAGTTTCATTGACTCTGACCCACCTACCTTTACCATTACCCATTCACTGTATCACTTATGCTGTCTGAGCATAATGTCCTTCTCCAAGGACTGGTCTTTCCTGGCCACATGCCCAAAATATGTGTGACAGAGCTTCAAAATCCTAGCCTTCTAGGAGAAACTTGGTTTCGCCCTCTTCAAAACAGACCTGTTGGTTCTCTTGGCACTCTTCTCCAAACACCACAACTCAAAGGCAGCACTTCTTCTCTGTAATCTTTAGATTAGGCTCACCTCTCTAGATGAAGTACTGCTTCTCAGTTCTCTGGAGAGGTTGCTGAACTCAGAGTTTCCCAGTGTGATTCATCTTTTGAGTTCCTGGATGCTGGTACCTAGAGTGTTGATCGTGGAGCCAAGCAAGCTGTAATTGTTAACAATCTCTATATCTTTCCCATATGTCAGAGTGCTGCCAATTGGCCCAGTCATCAGAATCTTTGTCTTCTTGATGTTAAACTTCAATCCATATTGAAGACTATAGTCCTCACTGTTCTGCGGCAAGCACTTCAAGTCCTCCTCAGTTTCAGCAAGAAAGGTTGTGTCATCTGCATAAATAAATTGTTGATGAGTCTTCCAACAATCCTGATGTCACAGTCCTCCTCATAAAGCCCAGCCTCCCGAATTATCTGTTCTGCATATAGATTGAAAGGTATGGAGATCAGACACATCCCTGACACACACCTTCATAATTTTAAACTATGCAGTGTTTCTTTTCTCTGTTCTGAAAACTACTTCCTGGTCACATGAGTTAAAATAAGTGTTTTAGGTTTCCCATTCTCCTCAAAGTTGGCCACAATTTCTTGTGACCCACACAGTCAAATTACTTTGCATAGTCAATGAAACACAGATAGACATTCCCCTGGTACTCTTTGCTTTCGGCCAAGAGCCATCTGTCATTGACAATAATGTCTCTAGTGCCAAGACCTTTTCTAAACCTAGCTTGTATTTCTGGCAGTTCTCTATTCATGTACTATCTCAGTCATTTCTGGATAATCTCCAGCAGGATTTTGCTTGTTGTTGTTGTTATGTGCCATCGAGTTGCTTGTGACTCATAGCGACCCTGTGTACAATAGCCCTAAACTCTCCTCTGTCCTGTGTGCCCTGTCTCTGATACACCCATCCCAATTACCCCGGTAGCTGAATCAATCCACCTCATAGAGGATTTTGCTTACATATGATATTAGTGATATTGTTCAATTATTTCCACTCTGTCAGGTAAGCTTTTTTTGGAATGAGAAATAAAGTAGTTAGCAAGGTAATTGTTCTCCAGATTTCCTGATAGAACCTAGGCATGTTTAGCATAGCTTCTGTTTCTTGAAATGTTACTTGTTATGTTGTCAATTCCTGGCACCTTGTTTTTTGCAAAGTCCTTCAGAGTAGCCTGCACTTCTTCCTTTATCAGCATTATCTCTTGATCATATGGTGTTTCTTAAAATTCTACTGTGTTAGCCAGTTCTTTTTCAGTACATTAACTCTGAAAACTCCTTTCATCTTCCTTTAATGCTTCGTGGGTCATTCAATATTCTACCAATAGCATCCTTTAAGTATTGAAACTAGAGACTTAAATTTGCTCTTCGGTTCCTTCAGCTTAAAGAATGCTGAGCCAGTTCAGCCCTTCTGATTTTCTGACTCCAACTCTGCACATTTCATTATACTTTGCTTTGTCTTCCTGGGCTGCCCTTTGAAATCTTCTTTTCAGTTCTTTAACTTCCTATTTTCTTTCCTTTGCTTTGGATTCTTGGCACTCTAGTACAATATTCAATCTCTTCTGACATCCAACTTTCTCTTTTCTTTCTCTTCCATCTTTGTAATGACTTTTTGTATTCTTCCTCGATGATATTCTTGATACCCTCCCGCAGCTCATCTGATCTTCGTTCATTAGTGTACATGGCCTCAAACCTGTGCCTGAGATTTTTTTTAAAAATTCAGGTGGGATAGATTCAAGGTCAAAATTTAGTTCCTGTACATTTGATTCAACCTTCTTTAGCTTCAGTGTGAACTTGTTTACAAGCAGTTGATGGTCTGTTCCACAATCAACACCTGACCTAGTTCTCACTACTGATATTGAGCTTCTCAAGTGATTCTTCCCAATCAAGAATCAGTTTGAACCTTGTGTATACCATCAGGTGAAATTCATGTGTATAGTCTGTGTTTATGTTTCTTATAAAAGTTATTTTCAATGAATAAATCATTGACTATACAAAAATTCTGTCATTCTTGCTTCTCAAAGTATTTACTTGGCATACAGATTGACTTGGTATGGAAAAAGGATATAACTTTGATGCACAACTTTCCTACCTTTAAATCATGTAGTATTCCTTTATTCTTTTAGACACAAATAGATAATCTTCTCATTTTTTCTGCTTTCAGCCAAGATCCACCTGACACCAGTAACAATATACTGATGCTAAAGCCTCTTCTAAACCCAGCCTAACCTGGAAGTTCTCTGTCTATGTACTATTCTGGGCATTTTCAGATTATATTCTGCAAGATTTTGCTTACATGTGATATCAATGATATAATGTTATTGTCGGCTAATTTCCACATTTTGTTGGATCACTTTTCTTCGGAATGGGAGTAAATATGGATTTCTTTCAGTCAGTTGGTCAGGTGGCTGTTTTCTAAATTTCCTAGCACATCCAAGACCCCATCTTTATTTGAAACATGTCAATTGATAACTCATCATGTTTATAAGTAAATGATTACTGTCTAAAATCTAGGAATCTATAGGTGCCTATGGGAAAAAAAAGATCTCCAAAGATAGATGTAAATAATTGCAAGACAAAATGATTAATCCTAAATCCCCTATTTTTCCTCTTTTAATGCCATTAAGAGTGGTATATAGGTTAAAAAGTGTTGTAGTGAAAAAGAATGAGCAACAAAAAAAAGTGTTGTAATGAAAGCAATATCATTTGTATTAAACCAAAATTATTTTTTTGAGTCATTAAACTCCTTAAAAACTATTTGTCACTGAAACTGGCTAGGGATGCACATAATGAATTTTCTTGGTTCCTATTCTGAACAAAGATAAAAATAGATAGGTGACTTCTGACTGATTAGTCATTGTCTTGATTTAAAAAATTGCCTCACAGGTCCACAACTATAAAAGTGAAAGATGGACCCAGGAAAATAAAAGAGGTTTTCCATCTATGAAAGTCATTCTCCTCACATATAAAACTGAGAAGTTAATAAAAATACACTTCAGAGGGTTATTATGAAGAATAAATGAACTAATGAAGTGTAAAACTTCATTCAGTGCTCAAAAAAGTCTCAATAAATTTTAACTTTTAACATAATTTTAAAAATTTCATGGTATGCTGCATTGCTTACTTGTGATGTATTCCTCTTCTACTTAAGTGCTATTTTCTTTTGGGGGGGGAGGTGAGTGGGGAGGTGAAAAGGTATTGAGTTGGTTTTTGTTTGGTTGGTTTTTATTTTTGGGTTCTTTTAATTGAGAATTTAACTAGAAGTTACTGAAAACTTAGATTTCCATTCATTCATTGTGGCATTTTGTTCTCCCTACCTCCCCTGTTCACTTTTCTCTTTTAAAAAAAATTCTTTCATTGTTGCAAAATATCCTTCTCCCTTCCCCAGTCTATTTTGCTATGTACCTCTTGTTCTAAACTATTGTCATATAATTAATATTTAATCAAACTTCAACCGAGCAGCAAAATCAAATGCTGGCAAGGTTGTGGAGAGATTGGAACCCTTATTCACTGTTGGTGGGAGTGTAAAATGGTGCAACCACTTTGGAAGGCTATATGGTGCTTTCTCAAAAAGTTGAAAATAGAAATACCTTTTGACTCAGCAATGCCACCACTGGGAATGCACTCTAAAGAAATCAGAACTGCCACCCAAACAGATATATGCACACCTATTTTTATTGCTGCTTTGTTCACAATAGCAAAGAGTTGGAAACAACCCAAGTGCCAATCAATAAACGAATGGCTAGAGAAGCTGTGCTATATTCACATAGTGGGATACTAAGCAGCACTGAGAAACAAGGAACTAAAAATATTAACAAAATGGGTGACCCTGGAGGACATCATGCTGAATGAAATATCTCGGTCACAAAAAGACAAATACTGGATAATGCCACTGTTATAGAACAGGACTGACGTGGAGGTTGGGGGCAACTAAGAAAAAGGGGGATAGAGAGTCAATAGTCTGTTTTTCCTGTCTTTTGATGTGTTTGCTTATTGCTATAAGTTGACCTCTGATTACTGCTTTGGCTGCTTCGCAGA
>NW_006400154.1:505662-512027 GCF_000299155.1 Elephantulus edwardii
TCCTAGCTTAATGTTATGTACCTTGAACAGTAGAAACTCTAGATTGAAGGTAAATGAAATTCCATCCTAACTCGCCTTGCCAGTGACTATGTATGACTTGACACTATGTAATCACTATATACTCAGATCCCTTGTCTTTGATATGTAGGGTTGGATTTAGTAGCTTTAAACTGCTTCCTTGGGCTCTAGGTTCTTATATGTCCTATAGTCATAACATACTCTATTGCTTATTATTGTTGTTGTTGTGTGCCACAGAGTTGCTTGCAACTCATAGCAACTCTGTGTACAACAGCTCCGAACCCTGCTCTATCCTGAGCCGACCATATTGTCTCCAACACACCTAGCCCCATAACCTCATTCACTGGGTAAATGCATCTCGTCGAAGGTCTTCCTCTCTTGAGCTATGCCTACACTCTCCCAAGCGTAATGTCCCTTTCCAAGGAATGGCCCCTCTGTGCAACATGCCTAAAGCATGTCAGACAGAACTTCAGAATCTTTGCATCCAAAGAAGAGCCTGGTTTCACCCTCTCCAGGGCAAACCTGTTTGTTCTTCTAGTGATCCATGATATATTCAATATTCTTCTCCAGCACCACAGCTCAAAGGAATCAATTCTCCTTCTATCAACCTATAATCCTAGCTTTCTGATTCATAGCAAGTAATTGTGAAGACTATGACCTGAATCAGGTGCGCCTTATTCTCCAGACTGACAATGTTGCTTTTCAGTACTCTGGAAATGTCCCTGACAGCAGACTTTCCCAATGCAATTCATCTTTTCATTTCCTGGCTGCTGATACCAAGAGCGTTGATTGTGGAGCCAGGAAAATGGAAACTGTTAACAATTTGTCTTTTTACTGCCTATCATGATGCAGTCAATTGGTCCAATTGCGAGCATCTTTGTTTTCAAGCTTCAATCCTTTTCAAGACTGCAGTTTAGTCATCCATAAACTAAACGAAATCAATCCATCCCTATAGTTTTCCAGATAAGATTTTCTTTTAAAATATAGTTTTCATGGTTGACATATCTATTTGTAAGTTTAATAATGCTTACATATCATCTCTTCATGCAACTGCAGCATTACTGTACTGGCACACAAATCAATAATACCATTAAATAGTATTAAAGTGACACTTTAATATCATATAAAATTGATGCTCATCACCTATCTCATATTTTAATAGAATATGTTGCCCAATTAAATGTTTTCGTTATTCAAACATCTCCTTTAAATTACTATATCCTCGTATCTCTGTCTGATAAAAAGAAATTGAGTGTATGGAGCACAGGTGGCATAGTACATAGAAACTCTGCTGCAAATTCAGGTGCAGAACTTTTCTGTCAGTTCAAATCCACTAGTGGCTCCTTAGGAGAAAGATGAGCCTCTTCTCCCATTCCAATTACAGTCTCCAAAATCTAGCACGAGGGTAAGTGTGAGTCTGTTTTGGCTCCATGGTAGTGAGCTAATAAGTAAGTGAGTGAGTTAATTAATTTTTTATTAATTTTAAATAACAAATATTTACTACTGGTCACAATTTTCTTTTTTAATAAAGGAAGGGACGATAGATTTTTGCTAACAAAGCCAAAAATACTAGCCACCTATTTCAGGAAAAACTAAGTCCCAAGCAATGAATCTTGAATAGTCTACATAATTCCCCTTTGACTAGGGGCAGGCATGTGACTCAATTCTGAGCAATGGAATATAAGAGAAAATTTGTATCATTACTTCTAGGAAATGTTTCTTTGTTCTTGAAAAAAGACATGCGAAGATAAATGCCATCTTACTAACTATGGTCATTATCTTCTCAAAGGCTGGAACTGCAGGAGCTGTTCCATGACCAAGAAATGAGCCAAGCTGAAAGGCTACAAAGAAGAAATATGAAGGGGAAAAAATCTGGTTCTTCATCATTTTTTGAGTCATCAATTTTGTCAAAATCTGAAATTATGAAACCTCTGAACTCAAAGTAGTATGAGATTTTAAATGCCCTTATTATTTAGATTTTTGGAAGAAGTGAAACCAGAAATAAGCATGTGAGGTGTTTCATCTCACATATTTTGGATATATTGTCTAGAGTGGCCAGTCCCTGGAAAAAGACTTCACATTTGGGAAAATGGAAGGTCAGTGAGCACTAGAAAGGCCCTCCACAAGGATTGACACAAGGACTGCAAAAAAAAGGTTTGAACACAGTGGAGATTATGAGAATGGTTCAAGATCAGGCAAGGTTTCTATCTTTTACACAAAGGATAGCTGTGAACTGGGGTTGACTTGATGGTGCCTAATCACATCAATAATTATTTATGTCATTTTAAGTTGAATTTTGTGTTCCTTATATCCTGACTAGTACACAGTACATCAGTTAGAAAAGCTAGCTGGCTGCTGTAATAAACATCCCAAGATCTCAGTAAATAAAACAAGAGAAGTTTATTTCTTGTTAACTTTGCAGTCAGGTTTGAGGCATCAAGTTCAGGCATCCGTGTTCAGGTTCCTCCTAGTATTGTCAGGCTTATATGTAGCCTACAGGTCAGTAAAGAGAGAATATGAAGTCTTCCTTTCAATATCTAGATCTCTACTATGTGACTTACATAAGGAATTTGCAATAAATAAATGGCTAATTTTACAAAATTCTATAGTTCTATCTCCAGCCTCATTACTGTCACCAAGTCCATGTTTTCCAATTACTGATCCTTTTTCCCTGTTCTCAACTTTTGCATTTCAGTCATTTATTATTATTAATGCATCTTTTCCCAATTTGTGAAAAACTGTCTACACAAGTTGATAGAAATTGTCTATTTCCTTCTCTTTGGCTATGGTTATCTGTGCATATATTTGAATGATAATAGTATCAACCACACTTTCTTATTTGTGTATGAATATTATCCCATTATTCACAACTTGTATTTCAAGATGGATCTAAAAATTATTTTTGAACTCTGAATGCAGCCCTGTTTTTCCTCACCTTTTCATGTTGTTGTTGTTGTTATTGTTATGTGCCGTCGAGTCGTTTGCAACTCATAGCAACCCTATGTACAACAGCCCTAAACCGTGCTCTATCCTGTGCCAATCTCATTGCCTCTGACACACCCATCCCGAGTGCCCCAGTCACTGAATCAGTCCACCTCATAGAGGGTCTTCCCCTCCTGCACTGTCCCTCTACTCTACCCAGCATGATGTCCCTTATAAGATTGTCTGATTCAAAATGTTCCATACCATTCCATTTTATTTCACCAATGCCTACTATGTCAATATATATGCAATTCATTTGTTTCTTAATAATGTCCACTTTCCTATATTCATGCATCTCACATTCTAGGTTCTAATCATAATATCTGCTACTGTTCTTTCTCATTCATGTTTCCAAAAACAAGGGCTCAGCTTCAGGTACCATATTTGTTCATCTACTCTAAGTTTTTTATTCTAATTTACATAGGGTTTTCAAAGGTCTGTTATTTAGGAAGTGGAAAGCTTCTTCCTATTTTGTCTTAATTTTTATATTCAGCTTTAGGACAATATCTGGCAGGCAAATATTTTACAGAAAGGAGTAGATGAAAAACACTCCCCCATTACAGAAGTAACCATTACATCCCTTGTTGGTGCCACCCTAGTGCGTGTGTCTTGGTCCAGTTTATTCTGCACTCCACCATCATCCCCTTCCTGCCCCCACCCCTTTTGCCCCTCTAGCCCAGGCAGCAACCCCCTTTCCCCAGCCAATTCTTAATATAATGGCTCATGCCTCAAGTCACTTTGGTTATTCTTTCTGCCTCGTGCTGTTGCTGGTCTTTCAAATTGTTAACAGTCTTTCACTAGCTAGGGGGCTCTAAGTCTGACTCCAAGATACCAGATTTAGGGAAGAATTTCTCTTTGAGACAGAACTGGAGAAAAGTCCTTGGCTCTGAGCTTCTGCTCCAGGACTGTCTTATTGTGACTTAGTGTCTCTGTTCTTCCACTTCCAGCATACTGTTTACACAGTAGAAAAATTTCCCTGTTAAGGGTGATGTCTCCTCCAGATTGGGCATGCTGGTGATGTTTACTTGACCAATAAATCTGATGGACAACTACCTGCCCAACTGAGTGGAAGAGATCCATATTTATTTTCATTCCAAAAATGGATGATGCCATAGAGTGTGGAAATTATCAAACCATCTCACTGATATATGCAAGCAAAATCCTGCTGAAGATTTTCTAAAACTAAATGGAACAATACATTGACAGAGAATGGTATACCAGAAATATAGGCTGGTTTTTTAGAAGAGGCGTTGGAACTAGAGATATTATCATTAATGTCAGATGGATTTTGGCTGAAAGCAAAGAATACCAGAGGAGTGGCTATCTGTGTCTGTGTTTCATTGATTATGCAAAGGCATTTGACTGTGTGGATCACCCCAAATTCTGGCTGACCTTGAAAAGAATGGGAATCCCAAAACACTTGATTGTGTTCATGCAAAACCTATACTTGGATCAGGGAGCAGTCCTCAGAACAGAGCAAGGAGACACTGCATCATTCAAAATCAGGAAATGAATGCTTCAAGGATATATACTGTGTCCATATCATTTTAATCTATATGCTGAACAGATCGTTTGGGAGACGGGACTTTATGAGGAGGAATGTGGCATCAGAATTAGAGGAAGCCTCATCAACAACCTATGTTATAATGATGACACAACCTTACTTGCTGAAACTGAGAAAGGCTTCAAGCATTTGCTGCAGAAGGTCAAGGCAGCAGCACCATGATAGATGAAGAAGAGATTAAGGTTGTTAAACATTTCAGCATGTTTGGTGAATGCTCTTGGCACCAGGAGTCAAGAAATCAAAAGATGAACTGAACTAAAGAAATCTGCTGTCAGGAACCTCTCCAAAGTGATAAAGACAGCAATATCTCACTAGAGAATAAGGGGCACCTGATTCAGGCTAGGGTCTTTGCAATTACTTGCTATTCATTAGAGAGCTAGACAATGACTAGGGATGACAGAAAAAGAATGGATGCCTTTGCGTTGTGGTGTGGGAGATGAGCATTGAACATACAATAAAATACCAAGAGAATAAATAGGTCTGTTGTGGAGAGGGTAAGACCTGACTGCTCTTTGGAGGCAAGAATTTTTAAGCTATATTCATAAACTTTAGACATGTGGCCAGAAGGGATAAGTCCTTGGAGAACACCATTATACTCAAAAGGGTAGAGAAACAGCTCAGGAAAGGAAGACTCGTTTGAGATGAATTGACATAGTAAATGAGTTAATGTTGGTAGGTGTATCAGTGACAGTGACACTGGCTCAGGATAGGTCAGGGTTCAGAGTTCTTATATATAATGTTGCTATTAGTCTCCAGTGCCTCAATGGCACATAACAACAACAACAACTATGTGACTCCAGATATCTCATTGGGAAATGCAGTCAAGTCATATATATGCCCAAGAGGAAAAGGAAATGGGTTTGACAAGCACATAGTACTGTCTGTAATGTATATAATTACTTGAATAATTCTGATATGGTAATGAATTTTCATAAATGTTTTGACTTAATAACCTTTGATATAAATACAAAAAATGTGTATCTATTATACGTAAATATCACGTAGTTAGAAGTGCTAATTAATTAGAAGGGATAAATTGTGCTTTGTTTTGAAAATAAATATACCATTAATACATGGTCCATGAACAGCCATTCTGTGCCAAGAAAACAAAGACTATTCTCTCTAAATTCTGGAAAGTGATGCAAAATATATTGGATTAATTAAGTCTCTTAAAAGATCAAACTTATTCTTTTTTTAAAAAAAAAGATCAAACTTATTCTTGAATAGAAACACATCTGCTCAGTCAGATTAGTTTTTTAAAGTGATTCTGGAGATTTGGTTTAAAATGCTAACACAAATGTCATATTTAATTGTTAAATTAATTCTAGCTAATAGAATCTACTAAAAAAGTATCACTTATTTTATTTTGACTTCTTACTTTTAAAATATATCTAATGCGAAACATATACTTGGACCAAGTAGTCAGAACAGAGCAGGGTAACACTGCATGGTTCAAAATTGAGAAGGGTGTATGCAAGGGATGTGTCCTATCTCCATACCTTTTCAACCTGTATGCAGAGCAGATTATCTAAGAGGCTGGGCTCTATGAGGAGAATTGTGGCATCAGGATTGGTGGAAGATCTATCAACAATCTGCATTATGCAGATGACACAACCCTACTCGCTGAAACTGAGAAGGACCTGATGCACTTGCTACAGAGGGTCAAGGACTGCAGCCTTCAGTATGGACTGAGGCTCAATGTCAAGAAGACAAAGATTCTCACCACTGGATCAATTGGCAGAGTCAGGATGGATGACGAAGAGATTGAGATTGTTCACAGCTTCAGTTTGCTCGGCTCCAC
>NW_006400154.1:513198-531817 GCF_000299155.1 Elephantulus edwardii
GTTGAATATACCTTGGACTGCTAGGAGAACAAACAGGTTTGTCCTGGAGAGGGTAAAGCCAGAATGTTCCCTGGAGTCAAGAATTCTGAAGCTTCATCTGACATACTTTGGGCATGCTGTAAGGAGGGACTCTGGTCCTTGGAGAGGGACATCATGTTTGGGAGAGTGGAAGGATGGCGCAGGAGAAGAAGACCCTCGATGAGATGGATTGATTCTGTGAGTGGAGTGGTGGGAATGAAATGTGCTTGAGACAGCGTGATTGGCACAAGATAGAATGGTGTTTAGGGGTCTTGTACTTAGGCTCGCTATGAGTCGCAAACGACTCAATGGCACATAACAACAACAACATAATACCAAGGTTTTCCATGAACACAATAAAGTGTTCCAGAATTCTTATTTTTCTCAGTGTCTTAATCCACACAGTCAAATGCCTCTGCATAGCATATAAAACATAACAAATAGACATCCTTCTGGTATTCTTTCCGACAAGATCCATTTGACACCAACAATGATATCCCTAGTACCATGGTCTCTTTTATACTCAGCTTGTATTTCTGGTAGTTCTCTGTATTGTTCCAGTCATTTGGGGTCAATTTTCAGCAAGATTTTGTTTACATACAATATTAATGATATTGTTCTATAATTTCCACATTCTGTTGGATCGCTTTTTTTAAAAAAAATGATAATATAGTTCTTTTCCATTCAATTGGCCAGGCAGCTGTCCTCCAGGTTACTTAGCACAACCTGCTGAGTGTATCCAGGGCTGCATGAGTTTTTTGGAATATGTCAGTTGCTTTTCCACTAGTCACTGGGGCCTTATTTTTTACCAATTCTTTCATAGGATTTTGAGCTTCTTCATTTATTACCATTGATTACTGACCATATGCTACTTCCTGAAATGAATCTGTTTCCACCAATTCTTTTTTGTGCAAAGACTCCATTTATTCCTTCCTTTTTAAAAAAAAAATGCTTCCTGCATCATGCGAGATTTAGCCCATGGCACCTTATAGTATTTCAACTTGAAACATGATCTTTTTTCTTTCCATTCCTTCAGCTTAAGAAATGCTGAGCCACTTATTTCCATTTGATTTTACGACTCCAGCTCATTGCACATTTCATTATAATACTTTATTTTGTCTTCATGAACTATCCTTCAAAATCTTCTATTCAAATGTTTAACTTCATTTTTACCTTTATTTTGGCTTTCTAGTGCAATATTCAGAATCTCTCCTGACATCCCTTTTGGTCTTTTCTTTCTCTTCCATCTTTTGCTTTCTTCAAAGATAATGTCCTAGACACTGTTCTACAGCTCATCTGGTCTTTGTTTATTAGTGGTCAGTGCCTCAAACTTGTTCTTGAAATAATTTTTAAAGTCAGGCTGGTTAGACACAAGGTTCTATTCTGGTTCTTGTGAACATGCCTTAATTTCTTTTAGCTTCAGTTTGAACCTGCACGGGAGTAGTTGATAGTCTATTCCACAGTCAGCACTTGACCTAGATTTCACAGCTGCTGGTGAGCTTCTCCAATGATTCTTTCTACCGGTATAATCAATCTGATTTCTATGCATTCCATTGGGTGAGGTTCATGTGTATAGTCACCACTTATGCAAATGATACAACCTTTTTTACTGAAACTGAGGTGGACATAAGCACTTTCTGCAGAAAAACAAAGTGAAGCCTTCAGAATGGATCTCAACTCAATATCAGGAAAACAAAAATCCTCACCACTGGGCCAATAGACAGAATCATGAGAGATGGAGAAAAGATTGAAGTTGTTAATTATTCCATCTTGCTCAGATACCTCAGCAGTGAGGAAATCAAGAAAGTAATTGCTGTTAAGGACTTCTCTGATGTACAAAAGAGCAATGAAGTCAGTCTAAAGATTAAGGTGCACATAACATGGGAGAATCTAGAGAGCATTATGCTGAGTGAACAAAATAAGTCTCATAGGAACAAATACTACATAAGACCATTATTATAAAACTATAAATATAACTAGTAAAATGTGGATAAAACTATAAAAGAGAGGGAGAAGGGGACAAATTATGGGGAGGAAAGGAAATCACTGGAATATCAAAGTTTAGTGAGTATTACGTGTGTGTGAAGGAAGTAGGAAAAATCCAATGGGGACCTTAAAACATGGGGTAAAAGAAAATAAGAACATGGGGTAAAGGAAAATAAGAACTGAGGCTTAAACAAGAGCTTGTACACCAATGTTCATAGCAGCATTACGCACCATCACAAGAACATGGAAACAGCCCAGATGTCTAACCATAAAAAATGGATTGAGAAGTTGTGGGACATTCATACAATGGACTACTGTGCAGAATGCAAAAGCAACCATTTTGTAAATTACTACCTAACTTGGCAGGGACTGGAAAGCATTATGTTGTGTGAACTCAGTCCCACAAGGATAAATATAGAACCATTATTGTAGAATGCGTGTGAAGATCCAAGGCAGGTTGGGGGGAAGGTGAAAATAGAGGCGTGAGGAAGTGGAGGGTGGAAGGTGTTGATCATATGGTTGAACAATTCAATGGGTGGGTGGGGTGAAGGAAATGGGAAGGACATTTTGTGAATAACAATATATTTAAACTTTGTAGATAAATGAAAATAAAATTTAAAAATGACCCATGAGGCAATAGTAGACACAGATCAATAGTGATTAATGTTATAAAACACAATATACATAAGTGATAGTTTAAAACACAATTGAAATGTCAGAATATGTGAAATTCAATGTACATGAATGATGCACAATGTATATGTATAAATATAAAGAAAAATAGAGAAGGAGGAAGATTAAGTTGTGCTTGATCCAAGCCATGGTCTTCACAATTGCTTGCTATGGAACTGAGAGCGGCACAATGACTAAAGAAGAATCAACGTCTTCATGTCCTGGCTCTGCAGGAAAGTATTACACATATCATGGACTGCCAAGTGAACAAACAGGTCCGTCCTAGAAAGGGTGAAATCAAGTTGCTCCTTGCAAGCAAGAATTTTGAAGCTCTATCTCAAACACATTCGGTGTGCTGTCAGGAGGGAACAGTGCTTGGAGAAGGACATCATGCTTGGAAAAGTAGATGGTCAGAATAAGAGAGAAAGACGTTGGAAAACATGGATTGACACAGTGACTGTGACAATGGAGTCATATGTGTCAGAAATGGTGAGGTTGTGTGAATATAACACAGCTTCTCTATTCATTTGTTTGTTGATGGGCACTTGGGTTGTTTCTAACTCTTTGCTATTGTGAACAATGCAGCAATAAACATAGGTATGAATATATTTGTTTGGGTGGAAGTTCTGATTTCTTTAGGGTATCTTTCCAGTAGTGGAATTGCTGAGTCATATGGTATTTCTTTTTCCAACTTTTGAAGAAAGTACCATATTGCCCTCCTAAGTGGTTGCACCATTTTACACTCCCACCAACAATGAATAAGTTTTTCTAAAACCTCGCCAGAATTTGTTGTTTGCTGCTCTGTTGAATTTTGCTATTGTTACTGGGGTGAGATGATATCTCATATTTTTTTGATTTGCAACTCTCTTAGAACTAGAGATTTTGAACATTCATGTGTTTGTTTGCCATCTGAATGTCTTCTTTGGTGAAGTGTCTGTTCATATCCTGTGCCCATTTTGCGATTAGGTTGTTTACCATTATCTTGTGGCGGTGCTGGAGTATTCTATAAATTCTAGATATAAGTCCCTTCAGTACTATGCAGCACTGAAAAACAAGGAACTTATAAAATATTATACAAAATGAGTGAACTTGGAGGACGTTTTGCTGAGAGAAATATCTCAGTCACAAAAGGACAAATATTGCATAATGCCACTGTTATAAAACAGGACTGACATGGGGTTTGGGGGAAAACAAAGAAAAGAGGGGATAAATAATGGACACTGAAATGACACAGATGAGAGAAAGAACTGTTTAAAAGAAATATCTGATGAGGCATTATCTAGTCCAGAATAAGAGCTACATAGCAAAGTGGACTAGGAAGTGGGGAAGAAATTGTGCAACAATGAAAGAATTTTTTTTTTTAAGAGAAAAGTGAATGGAGGGTGTGGGTAGGGAGGAAAATGTGCAACAATGAGTAAATGGAAATCCAAGTAGTTGGTAAATTTTTGTTAAAATCTCAAATAAAAATAAAAAAATTTAAAAATGGTGATATTAGCTTAGGGTAGGGCAATATTCAGAACTGTTGTTCAAAGAGTTATTATGAATCACAGTTGACTTGACAAAATATAGTAAAGATTAATTAATAAGATTAATTACTAAATACCTGCCAATAATCTCTTGTATATCTTTAGGATTTTAAAATACATTTTCAGTGGCCTTATTTTACATGGTACATTTTAGAAATAAATATTTTTCTGTAACAGAGCATTCCAAAAATTAATCATAAACATTACCCTCTTGTGGTTGTCAGTATCCAATATCTAATATTTATTGGAGAAACAAAAACACAAAGAAGGAGGGGTGGAAAGAAAGCTTACACCCAGCCACTTATGGGAGATTTCTCATGTCTGGTAACAGAAAAAATAAAGCAAAACCAATCCCGTTATCACTAGTTATGCTTCAGTCATTTCAATTTCATTCATTTTGCTTTAATTTCTGATGTGCAGAGGTTGTTTGACAAATTCCCTTCTGGGGACAGACCAGTTCTGGAAGAATGTGCATTAAAAAGTTGTGATGACTACATAATTTATTATAAACACAACTCATTATTGGAAACTGTTAGCATACAATTAATTTAATAGGAATCATTGGTGGAGAAAATAGCTATTGTTTTGATCTGATCACATAAGCTTTGACATAATTTCCCTTGTCTGTGTTGATTTATCTAATCTTGAACAACATGAATACCCACTTAAACTTGCCTTAGTGCCGGAAAACAGACATATAAGTTTCATTGTTTACTAATGACAGTGGCTTTATATTTTTTATTATGTTCTGTAACAAATAGACTCTTCATGTCTTCAGAAAAGTGATTAAATAATTGAATAGAGTTACTATGTCTCTGGACAAGAATTGAAAATATTTTTACCAACAAATTCCAAAGACAGTCTGTCACTTACCAAAATTGCTCATTCAGGAAAACAATCAATCAAAAAAGATTTCCTGTCATCCTACTATGCAAAAAAAGTAAGCCTATACTTAGACCAGGAGACAGTCATCAGAACAAAACAAGGAAACACTGCATGATTCAAAATTGGGAAGGGATGTGTCCTATCTCCATACCTTTCCAACCTACATGCAGAACAGATAATCGAGGAGAAGTGTGGCATCAGGATTGGAGGAAGATTCATCAACAATCTGTGTTATGCAGATGAAACAACCCTGCTTGCTGAAACTGAGGAGGACTTGAAGCACTTGCTTCAGAAGGTCAAGGACTGCAGTTTTCAATATGGATTGAGGTTCAATATCAAGAAAACAAAAGTTTTCATCACTGGGCCAATTTGAAGGATCAGGATAGATGATGAAGAGACTGAGATTCTTAAAAGCTTTCGTTTGCTTGGCTCCACAGTCAACATTCTTGGCACCAGCAGCCAGGAAATGAAAAGATGCATTGCAATGGGAAAATCTGCTGCTAGCGACCTCTCCAAAGTACTGAAGAGCAATGATGTCACTCCGGAGACTAAGGTGCACCTGATACATGCCATGGTTTTTGCAATCACTTGCTACGCATCTGACAGCTAGACAATGATGAGGGAGGACAGAAGGAGAATTGATGCCTTTGAGCTGTGGTGTGAAGAAGAGTATTGAATATACCATGGGCTGCTAAGAAAATTAACAGATTCATCTTGTTCTTGTTGTTGCTATGTGCCATCCATCACTTGAGACTCATAACGACCCTATGTACAACAGCCCTAAACCCTGCTCTATCCTGTGCCAATCGCACTGCCTCTGACACACCCATCCCAATTACCCCAGGCACTGAAACAATTCATCTCATAGAGGGTCTTCCCCTCCTGTGCCATCCTTCCCAAGCCTGATGTCCCCTCTCCAAGGACCTGTCTGTTTGTTTTCTTGGCAGTCCATGGTACAATCAATACTCTTCTCCAGAACCACAGCTCAAAGGCATCAATTCTCCTTCTATCCTGCCTAGTCATTGTCGAACTCTCTGATGCATAACAAGTGATTGCAAAGACAATGGCCTATATCAGATGCACCTTAGTCTCCAGAGAGACACTGTTGCTCTTGAGTACTTTAGAGAGGTCCCTAACAACAGACTTTCCCATCTCAATACGTATTTTGATTTCCTGGCTTCAGGGGACAAGAGTGTTGACCGTGGAGCCGAGCAAACTGAAGCTGTGAACAATCTCAAGCTCTTTGCCATCTACCCCGATGCTGCCAATTGGTCCAATTTGTCTTCTTGACATTGAGCCTCAGTCCATACTGAAGGCTGCAGTCCTTGACCCTTCGCAGCAAGTGCATGAGGTCCTCCTCAGTTTCAGCAAGCAGGGTTGTGTCATTTGCATAACGTAGATTGTTAATAGATCTTCCACCAATCTTGACGCCACACTTCTCCTCATAGAGCCCAGCCTCTCGGATAATCTGCTCTGCATACAGGTTGAAAAGGTATGGAGACAGGACACATCCCTGGGGTACACCCTTCCCAATTTTGAACCATGCAGTGTTGCCCTGCTCTGTTCTGATGACTGTCTCTTGCTCCAAGTATAGGTTTCGCATTAGCACGGTTAAATGTCCTGGGATTCCCATTCTTCTCAGAGTCAGCCACAGTTTATTATGATCCACACAGTTAAACGCCTTTGCATAATCAATGAAACACAGATAGACATTCTTCTGGTATCCCCTGCTTTCAACAAAGATCCATCTAACATCAGTTACAATATCCCTAGAACCCAGCCTGGACTTCTGGCAATCGTCTGCTGATGTGCTGTTCCAGTCATTTTTGGATAATTTTCAGTAGAATCTTGCTTGTATGTGAAATCAATGATATTGTTCTGTAGTTTCCACACTCTGTTGGGTCACCCTTCTTTGGAATGGAAACAAATATAGATCTCTTCCAGTCAGTTAGCCAAGTGGTTTTTCTCCTGATTTTTTGGCATAACTTGGTGAGCACATCCAGGATAGCATCTATTAACTGAAATACGTCAATTGGTATACCATCTATTCCTGGGGCCTTATTTTTTGCTATTTCCTTCAAAGCAGCTTGAACTTCTTCCTTTATCACCATAGGCTCTTGCTCAAATGTTATTTCATGAAATTCTTCTGTATCTGCCAATTCCTTTCAATACAATGACTCAGTATATTCCTTCCATCTTCTTTTAATACTTCCTGCATCTTTTAATATTCTACCTAAAGCATCCTTGATTATAGCAACTCGAGGTGTGAATTTGTTCTTCAGTCCTTGAGCTTAAGAAATGCTGAACAAGTTCGGCCCTTTTGATTTTCCAACTCTAGCTCCTTGCACGTTTCATTGTAATACTTTGCTTTGTCATCCCGTCCTGCCTTTTAGAATCTTATATTCAGCTCTTTAGTATCTTGAATTCTTCCTTGTGCTTTGGCTTCTCTAAGCTCCAGTGCAATCTTCAGTCTGTTCCTTGAAGGCAAGGATTCTAAAGCTTAGTCTGACATACTTTGGACGTGTTGCAAGGACGGACTAGTCCTTGGAAAAGGACGTTATGCTTGGGAGGGTGGAGGGACAGTGCAGAAGAGGAAGACCCTTTATCAGGTGGATTGATTCAGTGACTGGGGTAATCAGGGTGGGTGTGTCAGAGACAGTGATGCTGGCACAGGATAGAGCAGTGTTTAGGCCTATTGTACATAGGGTTGCTATGAGTCACAGGTGACTTGACAGCATATAACAACACAACAACATACATTGTAAGAAAAATTAGCATGCATAGAACTTCAAGGACTAAGGAAATAAAACCTACATATTAAAATAATTTGCTAAAATCTCAAAATGTGACTTAGGCGATACAATTCAATACTAGATGGGACCAGATCCCAGTGGTTTGTGATTGTCAAAGTTAGTGGTTTCAACCAATCATCTGAAGACTTTCTTCACTCTATTTTGTACAGACACTTCACCAAAGAAGACATTCAGATGGCCAACAAGCACATGAAGAAATGTTCAAAATTCCCAGCTCTAAGAGAGATACAAATTAAAATAACTATGAGATATCATCTCACCTCAGTCAGAATAGCAAAAGTTAACAGAACAGCAAGCAACAGATGCTGGCGAGGTTGTGGAGAAACTGGAATTCTTATTCACTGTTGGTAGGAGTGTAAAATGGTGCAACCACTGTGGAAGAAGGTATGGCGCTTTCTCAAAAAGTTGCAAATAGAGATACCATTTGACCCAGCAATTCCACTCCTGGGAATATACCCCAAAGAGACCATAACTTACATACAAGTAGATATATGCACACCCATGTTTATTGTGGCTTTGTTCACAAGAGCAAGAAGATGGGAACAACCTAAGTGCTCATCAACAAATGAATGGATAGAGAAGCTGTGGTATAGTCACATAATGGAATACTATGCTGCATTGAAAAACAAGGAAGTCATGCAATATTATTCAAAATGGGTGACTCTGGAGGACATTATGCTGAGTGAAGTATCTCAGTCACCAAAGGACAAATACTTCATGATGCCACTGTTGTAAAACAGGACTGACATCTGGGTCGGGAGGAGACTGAGAAATATGGGTCAAATAATGTATACTGCATTGAAACAGATGAGGGAGAAAACTGTTTAAAAGGGATATGTGATTAGGTATTTTCATCATGACAGGAGTCTAGAGTGAAGGCTACATGGTGGAGTGGACCTGGGGGAAGGTTTGTAAAACAATGAAAGAATTTTTATTTTACTTGTCCAAGAGGGTAGTGTACTAAGGGGGAGGGTTGGAAGGGGGGGAAAGTGCAAACAGGAATGAATGAAAATCCAAAGTCTTTGTAAATTTTTACTGAAATTAATGATAAATTTAAAAACAATATGCAAAATAAAAGTTTAAACATGAAAAAAAGAAATAAAGAAATACAGTTTATATGAATGATTGTATGAAAATACAAATCAAATGAAAACTTGTCTAAAGCTCAGTATACACTCATGAAACACAATAAAATAAAAGAATTGATGCCTTTCATTATGGTATCAGTAAAAATATTGAATACCTCTTGGGCTTTCAGAAGAAGGAATGTATCTCTCATGGAAGAAGTGAAGACAGAATACTCCTAAGAAGTAACAATGATTAGATGTCATATCGCATACTTTGAAGATGTTATAGAAGTGACTAGTTTGTACAGAAAGACAGCTTGTATTGTAAATTAAGAGTCAATGAAAAATAGCAGATCCTTAGAAAGAATGATTGGCATATTGGCTGAAGCAATTGATTAAAACTTAATGATTATGAAGGTGGCACACTACTGAGCACTGTTTCATTCTGTTCTACATAGGGCTTCTGAGTCTGAACCAACTCACCAGCACTGAACAACAACATAGGTAGAGATAGGGTAGATATATGATAAATAGACAAATCAATAGATGAAAGAAATATCTGTAGTTATTGATATGGAGATACAAACTTATAGACACACACACACTGACATTAGTCCATGTTCATAGTTCTAACATTTACAATGAAATAATCATATTATTGTTGTCATAATAGACCATGAGAGATGAAAAGTTGAATATTTACTAACTCTCAGTGAAAACTATTCAAGTGTATAATTACACTGAATAGAGATCTCTACTTAACTATTTTTACAATTATAAATATATGCTCTAATGTGTGTAATAATGTATAAATTATTTGAGCTTATATAAAATTACTAAAAGATTGAGATGACTTTTAAGAGAAATTTCAATTATTTTCTACTCTCTCATGCTTATTTTTATTCTTATGCTTATTGTTTCCTTAAAATCACACTGGCATTGCTACTAGGAAAAGAAAGCCAATTGAAACACATATTATTAATGTTTTTTAATAGTCTACACAGTCAGCAATGTGAGAGCCATGAAAACAACCACATAAAATAAAAATGGCCTTGATGTCAGGGAGAAAGGAGGAAATAATAAATACCAGGTTTAAAATTGTGTGAAATGAAAATAAAATAGCATTCCAATAAATAAACAAATGGGGTCCACTAGACTTATATAAATGCAGAGCACTATGTACTTTAAGTGAAGTTTAAAAAAATCAGCAAGAAGTATTATTAACAAATTGCTAAAAAATAAAAATGCCTAAAAATAACTGAAAGCTTCAATTAAATAAAAAGTAATAATAGTAATAATATTGCGAGTGACGAATGTGTTTGGTGAAGGAGAAGCAGAACAGATAAGCTTTACTTATTAGAAACTCACTATCAGGATGTTTAATAACTCAGAATGTCAAGGTCAAGGTAAAAACACTCTTCCCAGAGCTACCACAAATGGTCATTGTTCTTACCTAAAAGTGTGTCAGCATAATAGAGAAGATACAAAATAGAATACCGATCCAGAGAATAATTAGTATTTTCCTTTATTGATTATCATAGTGTCTGACTTCCCCCTACAAGATAGTGAGTATTTTGTGAATGGGAACAATGTCTGAAGGTTCTTCACTGTATTTCAAACTCCTTGTAGACAAACTTGTACATGTTGTTGTTAATTGCCTTAGAGTTGAGCACGACTTACAGTGACCTTATGAATCAAATGCCTGAAGCCTTTCTGTAACTATCTTTATGTATCAAAGTTCATAGAATTTCTGGAGGCATGTTGTTTAGGAGGTGAATGTCACTCCTGCTTTCAAACTTGTCTAAAACTAGGAGCTCCACTAAACACTGTCCACCATGGATATCCATAGTGGCATTTGACATCCCAATGGCACAAGGTTCAGCATCACAGGAACCTCAGGTTACCTCAGTACAGCATATGACTTATACTGGTTATTATATTGAGGAAATAATTCTGTCAATACAGAGTACTACCTGTGTATAGTTATTTTCTAACAAAAGATATAAAAAATAAGTTAACCTTGTGAATAATCATTTGAGAAACAATTGCTCTATTCAAATTGCCTGATACTCACTTACAAAAGTCAGTAGACTCTTAATTCCCCCATTTCAGATTCTGTTTTATATTAATACTTAACTTGCATATACCAATGAAGAAATCAGATTATACTCCCCACCCTAATGTTTTGAAACATTAAAAATGGCTGTAAGTCATTTGAGAGTGGTTTTGTGCCTTTGTACTTCAGATGGTGTCTTTCAGAGTTTCTTATAAAAAATATTGGTTAACTTAATTGGAACTGATGTGGCATTTATACACACAAATTGAGGTAATAAAAATACAAAGATATTTAAAATAATGACATTATTTTCTTTCTTCATTAACAAAAACTATAGAAGATAAAAATTTAATACCTATTATTTTGGAGAAGAACAAAACCAGCCTAAGTCCTGCTTCTTGTCAATATAAACGAAAATTACTTGTCTGAGTTAGGAAAGAGTGAGAATAATTATAGTAACGTTCTTTGTATATTCAAAGTCTTTTGTTTCTTTACCTAGCTTTTTTTTTTATTTTTTCCCTTTCTTTATTGTTTTGAAATTGAAATCACCTATGTGTAGTGTTGAGTATAAAATTAAGCAGGATCAAGTCTAAGTAAATTTAATGACTTTTTATTTGGAATTTGGAATTACAGCTCAGCTTCTTACTACTATGCCACCAGTGCTCTCTCAATTTATATTTTAAATGTCAGTGAAGTACAATTTTGCAGAACAATTGCTTTAATTATGTCTACTGCTAGCATTTTATCTGAAACAATAGCTTGCTTAAACTATAATGATATAAAAGAACATACTTCATGAATTTTACATTCTGAAGACATAGCGTATACTTAAAGAGTAATCAAATGTAGGTAAAAAGGTAAAAGTTTGTTATGCAATCCCTGAATGAAATTATACACTATCAACTTTTCACCTAGAAAATCTCAAATAGATCTTCATTGAATTATTTCTACTATGGATTCTACTTGTGTACAGACCCAAATTACTCTTTGGCCACATATATAAGTTAGTGAGAATCCAAATATCTAGAAATATAAGCATATACTTCTCCAAGAAATAAGAAAATCCATAGGATAGCAAGAAGAACAATAAAACAAGGAGAAACTAGCAATTGAGGTTTTTGAAATGTGGGTAAGCCTAATTATTAATTGAAAATAACTAAATTTTTTTATACTAAAGATTCATATTATTAAAAATAAAATTATTAGCCAAAGCATACTCAATGGGTAAAAGTAATACAATATCATTATACATAAAGAAAATTTAATTATTGAATGAAATATAAAATTGGGGGTTTGTTCATAATTAAATACTTAAGTCAATGAAGATACAAACTATTCATTAAGGAATATCAATAATTAAGGTATAATTTCATAATGCCTGTTCAGACGTGGCATCCGCTTCCTAAATAACATGCCTCTGAAAACTCTATGAACTTTGATAAAAGTCGATAGTTGTAGAGGAGCTTCAGGCCTTTTGTTCACAGGGTTTCTCTGAGCCATGCTAGACTTGAAGACAATCAACAACAACAACATTCAGTATATATGCTGAAAAAAAGAATCCAATAAACTGGATTATAAGAAGAATGTGGCAACAAAATTAGAGGAAGATTTACCAACAACTTGTAATATGCAGATTACACAACCTTGTTTATGGAAACTGAAGACTTGAAACACTTTCTGAAAAAATAAAATACTAGACACTTCAGTATGAACTACATCTAACATAAAACAAATATCCTCACCACTTGACCAATAGGCAACACCATGATGAATAGGAAAGCTTGAATTTGTCAAAGGTTTGATTTTACTTGGAACCAAAATCAACAACCATGATACAGTAATCATGAAACTAAAAGACATATTATATTGGGAAAATCTGTTACAAAGGATCTCTTAAAAAGTGCTAAAGAGTAATGATGTCAGTTTAAAGATGTTTAACACAAGTTATTGTCTTGTCAATTGTTCCATATGCGTGTAGAAGATTAACAGTAAATGTTGTTTTTTTATGTGTCATGAATATGACTCATACCAATCCTATAAAGAAGAGCTCTGAACGCTGCCCTAGCCTGAGCCAATCTTTTCCAACTCACTCTTTCCTACAGTCACTATGTCAATCATCCAGGGTCTTCTTCTCCTGCTCTGTCCCTCTACAGTGTATGATGTCCTGCTCCAACTACTAGTCCCTTCTTACAACATGCCCAAATGTGAGTTGGCATATTGAAATCCTTACCTCCAAGGAATAACCTGGTTTGACCCTCTTCAGGAAAGACTTGTTTGTTCTCTTCTTCAATACTCTTCTACAGCACCACACTCAAAGGCATCGATTCTTCTTCTGTTATCCTTATTTATCGTCCAGTTCTCAGGTGCATGGCAAGCAGTTGGATAGACCATGATCTGGATCAGGCACATCTTAGTCTCTAGACTGACATCGTTGGGTTTTAGCACTCTGGAGAGGTCCCTGACAGCAGATTTTTTGGCAAATCATCTTTTGATTTACAGGTTTCTACTGCTAAGGGTATTGATGTGGATCCAAGCAAGATAAAATGGTTAATAACCTCAATCTTTTTGCCATCTATTCTGATGCTGTCTATTGGCCTGATATGAGAATCTTTTCTTGATGTTGAGATGCAATTCTTATTAAAGGCTGAAGTCTTTGACTTACCAAATGCTTCAAATCCTCCTCAATTTTGGTGAACAGAGTTGTGATAGAATAGATTCAGTATATTCTTCCTCCAATCCTGATGCCACATTCTTCTTCATAATGTTCGGCCTCTCAAATGATCTGTTTCACATATAGATTGAAAATGTTTAGAGAAAGAATACATCGCTGATGCACTCCTTTCTTTATTTTGAACCATGCGGTATTCCCTTGCTCTGTTCAGATAACAGCTTCCTAGTCTAGATTTCACATGAGCACAATCAGATGTTCTGGGATTCCCATTCTTCTTACATTAGCCACAATTTCATGTGACCCTTATAGTCAAATGTCTTTGATGAATAAGAAATTAAAAGGTAAAAAGGAATATAAAAAAAAATTGATGCCTTAGAATTGTAGTGCTGATGAAGGGTGTTGAATATGAACTGAATGAATATAAACCCAAACATAGGAATATGAATTCAAACATATGAATATTAATATGAAACCCAATGAAGAAGTGAACCTAGCAGTTTTCTTAGAGATAAGGATAGTAAGACTTCATCTCACATACTTTCATCATGTTGTCAGGAGAGAAAAGAAATCACATGAAGTGGCTTGATACAGTGATTTCAATAATTGGTTTACCCACTTCAACACTCAGTTTATAAGTACAGTGGAATTTGTGAAGATGACAAAAGACTGAGCAAGTCTTTAATCTGTTTGGCTTCAAAAGCCAAATTGACAGCTCATAACAACAACATTACAGTAGCTATACTAACAGAAAGGAGAATCCAACAAAGAAAAAAAATAGCAAGAGAAAGAAGTAAATCAATTATAATAAACAATCAAACAATAATAATGCATGGTAACTACTGTCATAAAATAGATTCTGGATCACAATGAATTTCTGAACACCGTTATTCGGAGTCATCGAGTCGAGTATGACCTATAGCAATCCTATGAACAATGAATCTGATCCTTGTTTTGTCCTGTACCATCCTCACACTCCTTGACATGCTAGAGACCATTGTACAGTCATTGTACAATTCACATGGTCAAGGATCTATCTTCCTCTCCTTCACCAACCCTCTGCATTTATAAAATATCATGTCACTCTCCAAGAAATAGCCCTTCTTAGCATAATGTCTGAAGTATTGTGAGGTGAAGCCTCATCACCCTTGTCTTCAAAGAGCACTCTGGCTGCACCTTATCCAAGACATATTTATTTGTTTGTTTGGCAGTCCATGGGATGTTCAGAGGTCTTCTCCAACACTGCAATTCAAAAGCATCAATTATTCTTCTGTCATTCTTATTCATTGCCCAGCTCTCAGATGCATAGTAAATACATCTGTTGTATTTGAATATACTGAATCTATTCTATCTGACTTTCAAGATCATCTTAAGAATAGGTTTTAGACATTGAACATTAATGACAGAAGATGGATGAGTTGTGGAATGATGTTAAAGGTATCATCCATGAAGAAAGCATAAGGACATTACAAAGACAGAGGAAAAAGAAAAAAATCAAAGTGGATGTCAGAAGAGACTCTAAAAATTGCACTAGAGCATCGAGAAACCAAAACAAAAGGAAAACAAGCAAAAGTTAAAGAGCTGAACAGATGATTTCAAAGGGCAGCACAAGAGGTCAAAGAAAAGTATTATAATAGAAGGTACAGAGAGCTAGAATTGGAGAATAAAAACGGAAGAACTCTCTGCATTTCTCAAGCTGAGAGAACTAAAAAAAAAAAATTAAACCTTGAGTCACAATATTTAAAGATATGGCCAATATATTGAATGACCCAGAAAGCATCAGAAGATGGAGGGAATACATAGAGTCACTGTACCAAAAAAGAGCTAACTGACACTGAAAAGTTTCAGAAAGTATCACATGAGTAGGAGCCAATGGTAATGAAGGAGGAACTGGAAGTTGCATTGATGGCATTGGCCAAAATATGAGGCTCCAGGAATTGATGTGATACCAATTAATTTGTTTTAATTAACAGTTGCAGCCTTGGATGCGGTCACCATCCTATGCTAGGAAATTTAGCGAATAGCTGTTGTCTGGTCAACAAATTGAAAGAGATCCATATTTATTCCCATTCCCAAGAAATGTGACCCAACAGAATGTAGAAACTATTCAACAGTATCACTAATAACACATGCAAGCAAAATACTGTTTCAGATCATTCAAAAACCATTAGAATATATATATAAATAGGGAACTGCTAGATGTTCAAGCAGGTTTAGATGAGGCTGTGGCACTTGGAACATCATTGCTGATGTCAGGTGGATCCTGGCTAAAAGTAAATAATACAAAAAAAAAAGTCTATTTGTACTTTTTTTGATTATGCAAAGGCTTTTGTGTGGATCATAACCAGTGATGGCTGACATTGAGAAGAATGGGAGTCCCAGAGCTCTTAATTGTGCTCAAGTGAAACCTATACCCAGACCTGGAGGCTGTTGTGCAAACAGAGCAGGGGAACACTGTATGGTTTAAAATTAAGAAGAGAGTACTTCAGGGTTATATTATCTCTTCATACCTATACAATCTGTATGCTGAGCAATTATTTGAGAGGTGGACTCTGTGAAGAGGGATATGGCATCAGGATTGTGGGGAGACTTACCACTAAACTACTTTGTGCAGATGACACAGCATTGTTTGCTCAAAATGAGAAAGATTTGAAGCTCATTTTGCAGAAGATCAAAAAATGCAGCCTTTGTTATGGATCGTGTCTCAATATCAAGAAAGCAAAAATTCTTACCACTGGACTGATAGACAACATCATAATGGATGGAGGAGACTGAAACTGTACAAAACGTAATCTTACTTAAGCCAAGAAAAATTAAATCAGACAAATTCTATCTTTTCTCCATACATCATGATATTGTATATTTGTCCAGTGGTCCAATGGTAAGAAGTTTTATTTTCTTAAGGTTGAGATGTAATCCGTATGAAGTCCTTGATCTTCTGCAGCGAGTTCTTATTCCTACCAATTATGGTGTCTCAACCCCTTTTAGTCATCTAGCAATCTAATAATTGTGTTTCATTTAGCAGCAAGTACATATGTAGACAATAGAGAAAGGGTTAAAATAAAGAGAGCCACAGAAGTTTTTGATGGGGGTTGTTTATAGAGCTAAAAATAAATGTAATCCAGCCAGGGTACATAGCTTACTATCTCAAACTGATAAGAGATTTTTGCGCAATAATGCTAATATTTCCATCTCAGTTCAACCAAATAACTGTATATGTTTCTTTCTAACCATAGGCAAGTAAATTTACTAAGGTATGAGAGCAATTTCTGCTAGAACCAGATATGTCTAAGGACTCAAAATCACTGAGAAAATAAATCTCAGAACAAACAAGAAAGAAAGAAACATTCATTCAACAAATGTTATCAATATGATGTGTTAGGTTTTTTAAAAAATTACCTTCATAGTATACTTTAATTGAATACATATTTTTTCCACGTTATTGTTATTAGGGAGCACTGGTGGCTTAGTGGCAAGAAGCCGTGCTGCAATCCTAAAGACACATGGTTCAAGGCCAGCAGCTTCTCCACAGGAGAATGGGCAGTCTCCTCCCATGTGACTAGCTAGCTGCCTCTGAAAATCCTCTGGAGAGTCCCCATTTCCTTTACCCACTCTCTTGTCATCCACCAAATTGTGTGATCCTGTGATTTTCTCCCTGCCCACCCTCACCCCTCTGTTCCCACACCTTCCCCCTTGGATCTTTGTAGACGTTTTATTAGTTATCCTTCTATTTTTGCAGTAATAGTCTTATGCTGTGTTTGTCCTTGTGAGACTGAATTGGTTCATTCGGCATAATGCTCTCCAGTCTTTCTCAAATTATGTAATATTTCCAAAAATTGTTGCTCCTGGTTGATGCATAATATTCTATTGTGTGAATGTATCACAATTTCTCAATCCATTTGATTGTGATTGGATATTTAGGCTGTTTCCATATTCTTGAAGTTGTGAATAATGCTATAAATATTAGTGTACAGATTTCAGTTTGTGTCTCAGTTTTAGTTTCCTTGAGGTATATTCTTAGCAGTGGACTAGCTGGGTCATATGGAGTTTCTGTGTTCAACATTTTGAGGAAATTTTGAACTGCCTTCCAGAGTGGTTGTACCATTTTATAATCCCACCAACAGTGTATGAGTTCCAATTTCTCTACATCCTCTCCCAAATTATTGCTTGCAGTCCTGCTAAATGTTGCTTCTTCTAATTGGAGTGATATTTTCTTTAAAATGGATTTAATCTCAGTGTTAAGAAAACAAAGATTCTTACCACTGGACCAACAGACATCATTGTGATAGATGGAGAAAAGATTGAAACTGTCAACAACTTCCTCTTATTTAACTTAACTCCCTTAGAACCAGCAGTAAGGAAATCAAGAGACATAGTATTGCACTGGAAAAATCTGTAATTCAGAAGATCTCCAAATTGAGGAATTATGATGTCAGTTTGAGGACTAATGTGTTTCAGATTCAGGTCATGACCTTTCTGATCACTTACTTTTCATCTGAGTGCTGGACAATGAGTAAGAATTATAGAAGAATTGATGCCTTTGAGTTGTGGTGTTGGAGAAAAGCCCTGAAAAAAAATCCCACAGATTTCCAAAAGAACAGATATATCTTGGAGAGGATGCAACCAAAGTGCTCTTTGGATGCAAAGATGGTGAGACCTCACTTCACATACTGTAGACATGTTGCCAGGAAGGGATATTTCTTGGAGAGGGGCATGATGTTTAGATAGTTAGAGGACCAGTGAAAGAAAGGAAGAACCTTGACCAGGTTTATTGCCATGATGACTGCCATAATGGGCTCTAATGTGTCAGGAATTGTGAGGATGGCACAGGATAGGACAGGGTTCAGAGCTGCCATTCATAAGGTTTTTATGTGTCATACTCAATTAGACTACATGTACCAACAACTGCTATGCATCAGAGAGTTGGA